>NW_027507787.1:231723913-231761413 GCF_037356315.1 Lithobates pipiens
CTGGCCACTCACAGGAAAAGAGCCATGGAGGAGAAATGGCTGAAAGCCAAGGAGGAGAAATGGCTGAAAGCTAGAAGGAGAAACGGCTGAAAGCTAGAAGGAGAAACGGCTGAAAGCTAGGAGAAACGGCTGAAAGCCAGGAGGAGAAACGGCTGAAAGCTAAAAGGAGAAACGGCTAAAAGCCAGGGGGAGAAACGGCTGAAAGCCAAGGAGGAGAAACGGCTGAAAGCCAAGGAGGAGAAACGGCTGAAAGCCAAGGAGGAGAAACGGCTGAAAGCCAAGGAGGAGAAACGGCTGAAAGCCAGGAGGAGAAATGGCTGAAAGCTAAAAGGAGAAACGGCTAAAAGCTAAAAGGAGAAGCGGCTAAAAGCCAGGGGGAGAAACGGCTGAAAGCCAAGGAGGAGAAACGGCTGAAAGCCAAGGAGGAGAAACGGCTGAAATCCAAGGAGGAGAAACGGCTGAAAGCCAGGAGGAGAAACGGCTGAAAGCTAAAAGGAGAAACGGCTAAAAGCCAGGGGGAGAAACGGCTGAAAGCCATGAGGAGAAATGGCTGAAAGCCAGGGGGAGATTGGTTGAAAGCCAGGAGGAGAAACGGCTGCAGGTCGGATGTTGTAAGTGATCTCAGAAGCACCTCAGACTGAAATGAAATGGATGTAAAATTGATCTCCGTGACACGAGCCCAACACCCATCCATGGCCCCGATTCTCACCCACCCGCCCTTTTAAAAATGTTTTCTTAATGCCTTCTAAGGCCTAAAAACAACTACAACAATGCAAGGAACACTGTGACCCCCCAATTGCTCAGCTCTCAGGGGATTCTACAACACCACAAACACTGGCAATCTGCCACAACACACAACTAGACCACCGACCACTTACTAGTGACCCCGCACCACGCAGGAAGCCCAGGTGGCTGGTTGGGTATGTTCAAATGCAGTAACACAGCAACAAATCAGAATTCATCTTTCATTGACCTTTGGTTCACTGCATTGCTCACATCATCATATCTCTGAGTACAATCCTTCATAATAACCGTAGAAGGACAGCTCGCCACATTGTGGAGGAAAAAAAAAGAAAACTCTTCATACTGTCCAAAGAAAAGGAAAAAAAAAAGCAAACATTCATCATCAGAATATAGCTTATTGCGTTTAAAGCTACACGGCCAACCATAAATCGACAAGAAATATTAGCACCACCATGAAAGTCCTGCTGAAATCGTATTCACATTAAGGAGTGTGCACAACTGCAGAACACGCCGTCCGTCCGCACAGAGGGAATGCGGGGGACGGACCGGCCTCTTGTGTTTCCTGATGGGAAAACTTGCATCAAGTTCCTTGACCCCCCCCCCCCCCATCCCTAGGTAAGCACGAAAAAAAAAAAATGTACGAATGGGAATGTCCATTGAGGATGCAGCCACTCGGCTCACTAGAACAAAAGACATCGCTGTGGTAGGTCTTCCGTGGCGATTGGTTGAGTATTTGGTCACAGAACATTGGCCAAGTCTCTGCTGAAGCGACAGGCAACATAGAAGGATTAATTCCGGCTGAGAATAATAGAAAACTTCAGCACTATGACATCACTTGTTGATGTATGACATCAGTTGTGGCTCTTGGGTTAATGAACAGGAATGGACCATAAAATCAGTATTTAACATTGGACTTGCACAACCATAGTAAACATACAACCCTCCATCCTCACAGCAGCAGTGAGCGGCCACCTACCTCTGCTAAAATGGTCCCAGGAGCTGCCATCTTTGTTTCTTAACCGCTTGCCGACGGATGTACATCGGCAGAATGGCACAGGCAGGCAAAAGAGTGTACCTGTACTTCCCTTTAAATTTGCCGCCCATCGGGCACGCGTGCCCCCCGTCGCACAAGCGTGCCCGCGGGTCATGGGAACTCACTGTTCGCCGGCGGCCCAAGATTGCAGTGTACAGAGATAGAATGGGGAGATGCCTATGTAAACAAGGCATTTCCCCGTTCTGCCTAGAAATATGACAGGAAATCTACTGCTCCCTGTCATCGGGAGCAGTGATTGCTGTCATGTCCTAGGTAGCCCACCCTCCCAGGTAGAATCACTCACTAGTACACACTTAACCCCTTTGATCGCCCCCTAGTGTTTAACCCCTTCCCTGCCAGTGTCATCTGCACAGTAATCAATGCATTTTATAGCATTGATCGCTGTATAAATGACAATGGTCCCAAAATGGTGTTAAAAGTGTCCGTTGTGTCCGCTATAATGTCGCAGTCACGATAAAAAAATAAATAAAATAAAAATAAAAACGCAGATTGCCACCATTACTAATAAAAAAAATTTTTTTAAAATACTATAAAACTATCCCCTATTTTGTAGAGGCTAGAACTTTTGCGCAAACCAATCAATAAACACTTATTGCGATTTTTTTTTTTTTAACCAAAAATATGAAGAATACCCATCGGCCTAAACGGAGGAAAAAATAAAAAAAAATTTTTAGATATTTTTTAGCGGATATTTATTATAGCAAAAAGGAAAAAAAATATACATTTTTTTTTCAAAATTGTCGTTCTTTTTGTTTATAGCGCAAAAAATAAAAACCCGCAGGAGGTGATCAAATATCACCAAAAGAAAACTATTTGTAGGAAAAAAAAAAAAAAAGGACGTCAATTTTGTTTGGGTGCAACGTCGCACGACCACGCAATTGTCAGTTAAAGCGACGCAGTGCCGAATCGCAAAAAGCGTTCTGGCCAGGAAGGGGTAAAATCTTCTGGGGCTGAAGTGGTTAAAAGGAGAAGTCCAGCCTGAGCTCGTTTTGGCTGGGCCTCTCCTATGTTTTGCACTCCTGTGACCCGTTTTCAGCAGAGAGCGGTCTGAAGTCCGCTCTCCGCTGACGTCACACACATCAGTTCAGGCACCGCGTCATCCCGACTCTGTATCCGCCAGGTGTCTGGACCGATAGCCGTCTCAGCGAGCCGCTCCACAGCTCAGCGCTTCAGTGAGCGTGGAGGAGCAGAGCAGGAGAGCTGCTGATTGGACAGTCAGCAGCTCTCTGCTCGGGGAGCTGTGAGAACCGAGCCATCGGCAGTGTTCGATCGTTCGGTTCTCAGTGCAGAGGCGCCCGGGGGGGGGGGGGGGGGGGGGATGAGTAAATGCAGCATCCACCTAGGTCAGTGATGGCGAACCTAGGCACCCCAGATGTTTTGGAACTACATTTCCCATGATGCTCATGCACTCTGCAGTGTTGTGGAGCATCATGGGAAATGTAGTAAACATCTGGGGTGCGAGGGTTCGCCATCACTTAGCTAGCTAAGTATAAATCTTCAATAACCCCCAGACCTATACTTCTCTTTTTAAAAGGGAATGTGTCACGTCTGGCAAAGCTCCTTTACAGTATAATCCCCGCTCACCATCCCCTTCCCTTAATCACTATAGTCCATCACCAGTTCTTTTTTTTGTTTAAATAGAATCAGGAAGGGTTAGAACTGCTGTCAGGGTTTGTGTTGCTCTTTCTGACTGGAGGTATTTCAGCTGCCTTTATGTCTACAAAATCCAGTACAAGAAAGAAAGGGAGCAGAGGTCATAGAGATCCTGGGACAGGGAGCGATAAAAACCAGGCAGAGGTTCCAACCCTTCTCCATTGGAGAGATTTCCCATCACCTTCCATCCTTCTAACCTCCCAATGGGATATGAATTAAACAAAAGCAGTGTTTAGGGCAGGGGGGGCTCAAATTGGTGGCCCTCCAGCTGTTGCAAAACTACAAGTCCCATCATGCCTCTGCCTGTGGGAGTCACGCTTGTAACTGCGAGCCTTGCAATGCCTCATGGGACTTGTGGTTTTCGCAACTGCTGGAGGGCCATCAGTTTGAGACCCCTGGTTTAGGGGCATCCCTCATATGCCCGCCAAGAAATCAATGTTAAGTTGATGGTAACACCCCCCCCCCCCCCCACACACACACACACTTTAACCGTGCAGCCCTTTCAGGTCTATGCCTCATCTAACAGGCAGTGATAAGAGGTTAACCCATTGGCACCG
Organism: Lithobates pipiens; assembly: GCF_037356315.1. Taxonomy (NCBI): domain Eukaryota; kingdom Metazoa; phylum Chordata; class Amphibia; order Anura; family Ranidae; genus Lithobates; species Lithobates pipiens. Next base: position 231,727,922 of record NW_027507787.1, read on the forward strand.
TCTGCACGCAAATATGCGGCCTCTTGGAGGGTGGGCCTTGGCCCCAAGCAGCCTCATATTTGCATGAATTGCTGGTGCAGAGAGTGCGCTCCCAGAACAGTTACCGGCATCTACTTGAAAACTCCTGATTACTGCTTGCGATCAGGAGCTTTCTGATCATGTGACCGCCCAGTCACACGACTATGAATTCTAAACTCCTTAAAGGGACGGGAGGTGCCGGCTCAAAGGGGTTAAACTTTCCCCAGCTTTTGCTACAAGTGAGTTCTAAAACAATTCTGCTCTGCGCAACACCTAATCTAAAGCCCGCCCCCCCCCACCATCACATAAACCAATGGTGGCATCACTCTCAGACTCTAGGAAGCATTCCTTGGTTTGTGTGATGTCAGAGGAAGGTGACAACATTAGGAGCTGAAATCAAGGCGGTAGCACAATAAAAAGGTATGACAGGTACACTTTGGGTCAGGCCGGAAAGTCCAACTCCCTGCAGATCCTCCGAATGCCTGCTGCTTCCCGACAGAGCAGAAAGAACCGACGTTCACCAAGAAGTCTGTAAAAAAAAAAGTGTGCATTGAAGGTGCGTCAACAGAGAACATCGGAATGTGCTGAAGTCACACACTGAGCGCTGGAGCTCATCTGGCAATACCGGAGTCTGCCACCAGGTGTCCTCCTCCCTCCTCCAGCAGCAATAAGTCCAGAGCAGAGGCCCTCGCCATTCGCCGGTGGATGCGTCGGAGTCGCAGAATGTAGAGTATGATGGAGAGCAGAACCACCACAATGCAGGCGAAGAATAAATAGTGGTTGTAAACAAAGGAGATGCGATACCAACTCACGTGTGCTGGGCGAGCGTTCTCCGGACGAATATCCCTGTGAAATGAAAAGTGATATATATAAAGTGTGAGAGATTCTGGGTCGAAAACTATTGTTATTTGGGTGTAGACAATTTTTTCGATCTCTGTTGTCTAGGGCTGAAACAACTAATCGATTATGAAATGAATCGATTACTATTTTCAGAATCGATTAATCGGCCAATAACATAATGGGGTTAAAAAAAAACTAAAACTATCCCTTTAAAGTACAAAAAGAGCAAATAATCACTACTGTAAAAATTTCTACAGTAAAAAAAAAAAATGAACTCCTTACAGTAGTGACTATCTGCTTTTTTTTTTTTTGTACTATAAAAAGGGATCGTTTCAGTCTCTTTAACCCCATCTATGTGTTTTTTTTTGGTGCTTTTTACAGAAGCGCACTACAGTTAATTTACATGGTTTCCTACGGGGCACATTCCCATCTATGCTTTTTTTCAGCCGCTGCGTATTTGGAAAGCGTTGGGACTAAATAACGGGCTTCATTCAACTACATGAGCCGATCCAGCAATGTGCATGAGAGCAGCCGCTCTTGCCACTGTCTCCCTCTCCTGTCATTCAATTTCAGGGAAGGGGGCGCAGGGGGTGGGGCCGAGTCACACTGTCTGTGTTAATGGATGCAGCAGTGTGGCTCGAGAACGAGCACGCTCAAGTGATCCCATGGAAAGCAGCTTCCCGTGGGGGCGCTGGGTAGAGAGGAGGAGCCAGGCGTACCGGCGGGGACCCTGAGAAGGGAAGGTTCATGGCTGCTCTGTGCAATTCCATTCCAAATATATAGAAGTTTGTCATTTAAAAAAATAATAATATTAATTTATAAAAATCATTAGAAGGTTACAGGTTGGTGATCCCGCACAGGTGCGCACTTACCTGAGAGGCAGGAAGCGGGTCTTGTAAAGGATGGCACCAAGCGTCCACTGAACCTCCTTGTCATATACCAGCTGGGCAGTCCTGAGGTTTGGATAGTCGTGTGGAAAATGAAAGCCATCATGGAGAACTTTATGCACCCAGGCAGACTTGAAACACTGATACCTGTAAGAGAGGGATAATGGGTGCTGGAAACACTCTACTATAAATATAAAACACAGCGTGCCCAGGAGGAGGACAAGGCGACTTCCCACTATTGGCATCGACGGGGGGGAGGGGGTTGACGGTGGCTGAAGCCCCGAGTGGGTCCTCAAAAAGCCCCGGGTCTCGGATGGGCACGGTTCTATTATTAGCTCCGAGTGCTGCCGCCGAGCAGGGTCCGATCTGACCCGAGTGCAATAGCAGGTCCCGTCTTCTGGAGCCTGCAGCGCTTATGGACATCCCACTGGTCCAATGTGGGGACCACGGGATGTGCAATGTCTATCATAGGCGCTTCAGGCTCCAGAAGGCGGAAATTACAATATGGCCACCACACCACTGTGAGAAGATCCCAACTCCACTCGGCGCTGGGGCAGGCGGCTATTCTCTCCTTATCATGGAGCTGGCTGCCTGGAGTCTACTCTACTGTGTGAAGGGCATGCCGCTGAGCTGCAGGAGGAAACCTGAAGTCTGGTCAGGTAGGTCAGTGTGTGTCAGGTAGGTCAGTGTAGGCCAGTGTAGGTCAGTGTAGGCCAGTGTAGGTCAGGTAGGTTAGTGTAGGTCAGGTAGGTTAGTGTAGGTCAGTGTGCGTCAGGTAGGTCAGTGTAGATCAGTGTGCGTCAGGTAGGTCAGTGTAGATCAGTGTGCGTCAGGTAGGTCAGTGTAGATCAGTGTGCGTCAGGTAGGTCAGTGTAGATCAGTGTGCGTCAGGTAGGTCAGTGTAGATCAGTGTGCGTCAGGTAGGTCAGTGTGCGTCAGGTAGGTCAGTGTAGATCGGTGTGCGTCAGGTAGGTCAGTGTAGATTAGTGTGCGTCAGGTAGGTCAGTGTAGATTAGTGTGCGTCAGGTAGGTTAGTGTAGGTCAGTGTGCGTCAGGTAGGTCAGTATAGATCAGTGTGCATCAGGTAGGTCAGTGTGCGTCAGGTAGGTCAGTGTAGATCAGTGTGCGTCAGGTAGGTCAGTGTAGATCGGTGTGCGTCAGGTAGGTCAGTGTAGATCAGTGTGCGTCAGGTAGGTCAGTGTAGATCAGTGTGCGTCAGGTAGGTCAGTGTGCGTCAGGTAGGTCAGTGTAGATCTGTGTGCGTCAGGTAGGTTAGTGTAGATCGGTGTGCGTCAGGTAGGTCAATGTAGATCAGTGTGCGTCAGGTAGATCAGTGTGCGTCAGGTAGGTCAGTGTAGATCAGTGTGCGTCAGGTAGGTCAGTGTAGATCGGTGTGCGTCAGGTAGGTCAGTGTAGATCGGTGTGCGTCAGGTAGGTCAGTGTAGATCGGTGTGCGTCAGGTAGGTCAGTGTAGATCGGTGTGCGTCAGGTAGGTCAGTGTAGATCAGTGTGCGTCAGGTAGGTCAGTGTAGATCAGTGTGCGTCAGGTAGGTCAATGTAGATCAGTGTGCGTCAGGTAGGTCAGTGTAGATCAGTGTGCGTCAGGTAGGTCAGTGTAGATCAGTGTGCGTCAGGTAGGTCAGTGTAGATCAGTGTGCATCAGGTAGGTCAGTGTAGATCAGTGTGCGTCAGGTAGGTCAGTGTAGATCAGTGTGCGTCAGGTAGGTCAGTGTAGATCAGTGTGCGTCAGGTAGGTCAGTGTAGATCTGTGTGCGTCAGGTAGGTCAGTGTGCGTCAGGTAGGTCAGTGTAGATCTGTGTGCGTCAGGTAGGTCAGTGTAGATCGGTGTGCGTCAGGTAGGTCAATGTAGATCAGTGTGCGTCAGGTAGATCAGTGTGCGTCAGGTAGGTCAGTGTAGATCAGTGTGCGTCAGGTAGGTCAGTGTAGATCGGTGTGCGTCAGGTAGGTCAGTGTAGATCGGTGTGCGTCAGGTAGGTCAGTGTAGATCGGTGTGCGTCAGGTAGGTCAGTGTAGATCAGTGTGCGTCAGGTAGGTCAGTGTAGATCAGTGTGCGTCAGGTAGGTCAGTGTAGATCAGTGTGCATCAGGTAGGTCAGTGTAGATCAGTGTGCGTCAGGTAGGTCAGTGTAGATCAGTGTGCGTCAGGTAGGTCAGTGTAGATCGGTGTGCGTCAGGTAGGTCAGTGTAGATCAGTGTGCGTCAGGTAGGTCAGTGTAGATCAGTGTGCGTCAGGTAGGTCAGTGTAGATCAGTGTGCGTCAGGTAGGTTTGTATGCGTCAGTGTAGGTCAGTGTGCGTCAGGTAGGTCAGTGTGGGTCAGGTAGGTCAATGTGGGTCAGTGTATGTCCCCACCCCCCCCGGTGCTGGAGCCTGGACTTCATGCTTATTCTGTTTCTTTTTCCACCTAGCAATGCCCCTGCTTCCTACCAAGATGTCCTAAGTACTCAGCAATGAGAGACACTCATTATCAGAGATTCTCTACTCTCAACCTGGACTTGTGTGAAGGAGAGGAAGAAACTCCCCATTCTACAGGAATAAGAGGAGCCAACAATGAAAATAGATGCAGAATGTGTTACTGTATAACACCAACTGAGGAGGACACAAGAAATTCCACAGACCCACCAGTTACTAATCTTTATATACTATTCTTTCACCTGATACAGTCCCAGAACTGACTTTCTCCCACCCTCATCTCCCACCTAATCCTTAGGGTTAAGGTTCTCTTTATATTATCCTTTATCCTCAATAATGTCATAGGAGTTATTTCTTCCTTTGCCACCCCCATCCAACTCATAACTACTTCTCAGTTCCTTTCACATCCAGCTCATAACTACTCCTCAGTTCCTTTCACATCCAACTCATAACTACTCCTCAGTTCCTTTCACATCCAGCTCATAACTACTCCTCAGTTCCTTTCACATACAACTCATAACTACTCCTCAGTTCCTTTCACATCCAACTCATAACTACTCCTCTGTTCCTTTGACGTCCAACTCATAACTACTCCTCAGTTCCTTTCACATCCAACTCATAACTACTCCTCTGTTCCTTTGACGTCCAACTCATAACTACTCCTCAGTTCCTTTCACATCCAGCTCATAACTACTCCTCAGTTCCTTTCACATCCAGCTCATAACTACTCCTCAGTTCCTTTCACATCCAACTCATAACTACTCCACAGTTCATTTGACAATGCTAAAATGTATTTGGTCCTGCCAGTGAAGCATACTTAAATCTGAAGGAGACAGTGAGAACACACAAATCTAAAGCCCTGAGAGGATGATGTTTGGGGTGGATGTTCAAACTCATCTGAGACTGTGGCACTGGCTTTCACTTACAGGCTGGCCATGTAAAAATGGCATTCATCCTAGAAAGACTTTTACTTCCAGAAGTACCATACAGGAAGCTCCGGGGTGCACTTACTTTAGGCGGTGCAGGTCAGCATGGGCGGAGTAGAGATTGTTTTTAAAGCGCTCTTTTAAAGTGGTCCATGGCATTCTGCAGTAATCCTGGGAAGGAGACCAGAAGGAACATAATAAGAAGTTGCATACTCTCCAGAATCTGCGGACTAAGTAATTTCTAAGGCCATTACCTTGGCAGCTTTGGAGAACTTCTGATTGTCGTACATTCCCCCCATACGCAGCACATCCTCTGTGCAGTAAAAGAACTCGGAAAACCCATAGAACTCGCTATTGGAGAAGTCGATCACTGGCTGGTACACTCCATTCAGATAGGCCTGAGAGTCGTTTGATTTGGCCAATATCGGTTCGAGTAGCTGCCGGCAGCTGTCCCAATCCCCTTTCCCTAGAATGTGGAAGTCCAGGTTCTGTCGCTGGAGCTGGTCTTTGTGGCCAACGGGCAAACATGGGTCCAAAAATGGAGTGTTGGAGTTCACACCAGTCTGATCTTTTGAAATCCTAAAAGAAGAATGCTTTGTAAGCAAGAACTACGATAGACACAACCAGGACATATTTAAGGTTCTTCATTCACCAACATTTGTTACACACACCAATCGTTCACATCACAACAGGTCAGTACTATATCCACTTGCCGACTGCCTACCTGGAAAAAAAAAAGGCATTACTTTGATGTTTAAAGAGGAGGTCCACCCTAAAGTGGACCTTCCGCTCATTGGAACCCTCCCCCCCTCCCGCGCCACAATTGGCACCTTTCAGGGGGGAGGGGGGTGCAGGTACCTGTACAGTACAGGTATCTGCACCCACTTCCAGGATAGCTCTCTGCGGAAAGGGGCGAAGATTACGCTCCCCTTTCCGAAAGTCCCCCACTGCCTGCTGGGAAACACACAGATCCCAGAGGCAGCGGGTCCATCCTTATTGCGCAGCGCGACTCGCGCATGCGCAGTAGGGAACCGGGAAATGAAGCCGAAAGGCTCCACTTCCTGATTCCCATACCCAAGATGGCGGCGGCAGCACCCGACAAGACGATCGAGAGATCAGCTTCGGGTGCCGACATCGCGGGCGCGCTGGACAGGTAAGTGTCACTATTTTAAAAGTCAGCAGCTGCAGTATTTGTAGCTGCTGGCTTTAAAAAAAAAAAAAAAAAAAAAAAAAAAAACGCGGACTCCCGGCGGACTCCCGCTTTAATACCAGGATCATGGCTGCAGTGTGCCATAACTCCGGGATCATTTTTTTTTTTTTTTTTTGCAAATATTAGTTTATTCAAAGTTTTCACATACATGGGGTAGGGCCCCCAAGAGAAATGAGGAGACAACAAAGACAGCGGAGGTCGCAGCCTCCACAATGTGCAGCATGGTAACAGGAAATACAACTATCAGCTACATATTACACTGTAAATATGGAATCAACCTCATCAGGAATCCCCCCTCTGCCAGGACCGGCAAGGGGGTCTAAGAATATACCTAGTACAGTGAATAGCCCAAGTTCCATATCCAGAGGCCGAGTCACAGCCACCGTAAACAGTCATTAGGTCGCATATATATAAAGAAAACAAAAAAAAAAAAAAAAGTTTTGCAACCGTGCACAAATATAAGAGAGAGAAAGAAGGGTGGAAAGATAAGAAAAGCAGAAAAAGAAAAAAAAAGGGGGGGGGAGGGGGGGGGCGGCGTAGGAGAGAGAGGTAATGAAAAGAGGGGGTGGAGGGTAAGGAAAAGAAGGAGAAGGGAAGAAGGGGCAAGGAAAAGATTAGGGAAGAAGAACCGAGGAAATTCGGAGTCCCCTGTACGAGTGCCTGTCAGCCCACCGCCTCCCTCTAGTGCCCTATAAGGGCTCTGCCTTCTGCCGAGTACACAAACACATTCCAGAGGGACCAGGTCTTTCGGTAAATTTCCTGCCTATCCTGAGCGGTCAGTATCAAATCTTCCAGTTTGTTAATTTCTTCCACCCTCCGCAACCACATGGCCACGGAAGGGGGGGTTTGTTGTTTCCAGAGCAGAGGGATACAAGATTTAGCCGCGTTGGTGAGGTGGCGCAAGATTGACCGCGCATATCTCCTAGGAGGCAAGTCCGATAAATGTAAGAGGAAGAAGGCTGGGTCATTCGGAATTTGCCATTCCGTAAATTTTTGGGCAATATTTCGGACTGCAGTCCAAAAGTCCAAGAGCTTAGGACAGGACCAAAAAACATGCATGAGCGTGCCTCTATCTTCCCCGCAACGCCAGCAATGTGCCGGCGTGTCCGGGAAGACAAGGTGGAGGCGGCTCGGGGTCAGGTACCATCTCGTGAGGATTTTATAATTTAGCTCCTGTGTTTTGGTGCATATGGAGGATTTCAGGGTAAACCGTAGAACCTGCGTAATCTGTGCTGGCGTGAAGGTGTAGCCTAGGTCCCCCTCCCATTTTGCAAGACTAGAGATCCGGTGCGATGGCGGCGGTGTATTTAGGAGCATATACATTTGAGAGAGAAGTCGGGGGACAGGTTCCGTGCCAGAGAAGTACTCCTCAAATACCGTCAGCGGTCTAGAATGAGCTAAGGGTCTCGGGATGGACTGGAGGAAGTGATGCAGACGCGCGGCATTCCAAAAATCTAAACCGTAGGGACCCCTTTGGTCCATAAGGGCACCAATAGAAACCCAGCCGTCGCGCGCTACAAACTGAGACGCCTTAGTAATGTCAGAGTCACGTAATTGGCGAAACTGCGTTGACGATAAACCCGGCGGAAAGCTAGGGTTACCCAGAATCGGTGTCTGTGGGGACGACGTGGTTGTCAGGGAGCGCTGGAGCGCCGCCCTCTCACTCTGATACAAGGTGTTGCCTATAAGCGGGTGGGTCTTCACTTCCTTCGGCAACACAGCCCTACACCATAGGGCAGACTTCAGCGGGACCGGGCACTGATGTTGTTCTATCTGAGCCCACAGTTTAGTGGGGAGGTTGCGGGCCCAATCAATCACCCTACTCAAATGGGAGGCACTATAGTACTGCCGAACGTCTGGTAACGCCACCCCTCCGTGTCGTTTTGGAAGAGATAATTGGGAGCGCGGTATTCGAGGCTGCTTCTGTGCCCAGACAAAGCGGGTAAACAATGCCTGTACCTGTTTAAAGTAAACAGGGGGGATCTTGATCGGCAGAGTCTGAAACAAATACAAAAATTTTGGTAAGATGCACATTTTAAGTAGATTACATCTACCGAACCAAGAGTGGGTCCCCTTATGCCATGAGTCCAGAAGCAGCCGCGTCTTAGTCAGCAAAGGGGGAAAATTGCATGCATAGAGGTCTGTAAGGTCCGGGGGAATAGTAGTGCCTAGGTAAGTCAGGGCGGTCGGAGTCCATTTGAACGGAAAGCTGGACTGTAGAGCAGCGAGCAACCGTGGTGGGAGCAACACCCCCATGGCTTCCGATTTGTTAAAGTTGATTTTCAAATTGGACAACTTTCCATATACCTCAAATTCCTTGAGTAGGTTGGGTAAGGAAATGCCTGGGTTGGTTAACGTGAATAGCATATCGTCGGCATAAGCCGAGATTTTGTGTTGCACACCCCCCACGGCCACTCCCTGTATATCCGAGTTCAGCCTGATCGTAGCCAAAAAAGGTTCCAGAGTCAATGCAAACAGGAGAGGAGACAGTGGGCAACCCTGTCGTGTCCCGTTATTGATTGATAGAGGCTTTGACAGTGCCCCATTAACCTTCACTTGGGCCGTCGGCGTGGAATACACCCCAGATATACGAGCGATCATTCGGTCGCCCAGCCCTACGTGCCGGAGTACCGCAAACATGAAAGGCCAGTTTACACGGTCGAAAGCCTTTTCAGCATCTGTGTTTAAAAGTACGCACGGCAATCCCGTCTTCCGCACCACATGAATCAGATTCAGCACCTTTGTGGTCCCGTCTCTGGCCTCACGGGACGGAATAAATCCAACCTGATCCAAATGGACCAGTCGCTGGAGATGGCCCGCTAGCCGCGTAGCTAAAATCTTGGTGTAGATTTTGAGATCCAAATTTAGGAGAGAAATTGGCCGATAACTGCCGCAGCATGTCGGGTCCTTCCCCTCCTTGTGAATCACCGAGATGTGAGCGGCCAACGAGTCCCTAGTAAATTCCCCGCCTTCCCCTATTGCGTTGAACAGAGCAAGCATGGGTTGCCCTAGCAGGTCCAACAGGCGCTTGTAGTACGACAGTGTATAACCGTCTGGTCCCGGGGCCTTCCCTGGCTTCATGGTCCCTATAGCTTTGTGGATTTCCGCTAAAGTGATGGGGGATTCCAAATCCTCCCTCTCTGTCGGGGACAAGGAGGGCATTTGAGACTTTTCCAAGTAATCAGTCAGGACGGTCGGGGACACGGGGCATGTTTGTAGGTTGTAGAGGTCTGAGTAGAAATTTCTAAATTCACTAGTGATGTGCATGGGTAAATGGACTCCCCGACCCCCCTGCGCCACGACATGAGGAACATATGTCAGAAGCCTACGTTCCCTGACCAATCTTGCCAGGAGTTTCCCGCATTTGTCCCCGGACTCATAGGTCATCCTACGGCAAGATTGGATGGCAGCTTTAGCTCTATAAGATAATAGGTCCGTAATCTGCTTTCTGATCACCAGTAGGTCAGTTTCAGAGGGTTGCGAGGGAGCGTGTTTGTGTCTTGCCTCTACAACGCGTAGCTGTCCCAGAAGCTGGTTCAGCCTTTCAGCGCGTTCCTGCTTAATCCGTGCACCGTGCCGTATCAGAACCCCCCGCACTACCGTTTTGTGGGCCTCCCACAGGACACCCGGTGGACAGTCCGGAAGGTCATTTTCCTGTAAATAACAGCGCAGCGTTTTGGTGACATCATCTAAGACTTCCGGGGTCTGTAGGAGACTTTCGTTTAGACGCCAAAATCTATTTGTCAGGGAGGAAGTGTCGGTCAACCTGTACGTAAGGGAAATCGGCGCATGATCCGACCAGGTCCTATCGCCTATGGAGGAGCATTCAACTGCGTGCAATTGGGAGTGGGGAATTAGAAAGTAGTCGATTCGGGTATAGAGCTTGTGCATGGGGGAGTAAAACGTGTAGTCTCTTTCCCCCGGATGTTGTAGCCTCCAGACATCTACAAGTTGTGAGTCATGCAGTGTCCTCGCAATGCGTTTAAGCTGAGCAATCGGCAGGGACGTCCGGCCGGACGACGTGTCTGCAGAAGGGATCAGCGGGACATTAAAATCCCCTCCGAGCAGCAATTGCCCAACCTTAAATTCCTGCAGCTTTTCCATTGTCCTCTCCAGAAAAGTGGCTTGGAGTTCGTTAGGGGCGTATACGGCCGCCAGAGTCACCTGCACCTGACCAATAAGCCCCTTGAGGAACACATATCTGCCCGAGGGATCCAACAGGGATCCCTGGCATTGCCACGGGAGTCTACTAGAGAGGAGTATGGAGACTCCCTTGGATTTAGCTAGCGGGTTAGTGGAGTGATACGTCCATTGAAAATGTCTATTGCGCAGGTACGGCAGTGCAGTCGGTTTAAAATGGGTCTCTTGAACAAAGGCGATATCAGCATGCAATCTTTTCAAATCAGCTAAAAGCATGCGGCGCTTCTCAGGCGTATTTAGGCCCTTCGCGTTGAGCGAGAGGACCTTCAAACGTGGCACTGCCATTTAGCAACCGGGGGGACCACCGAACTATAGAGAGGGGGGGGTGGATGGGGCAGGGAGAGAAGGGGGGTACACCGGGAGGGGAAGACGGGGACGGTAATAGAGGGGGGAGGAAGAGTGCAGAAAGGGGCAGAGCAGGAGGAAAAGAGAGGGGGGGGGGCGGGGTGAGAGGGGGGGGAGGGAGAGGACCTGTGAAACGGAGTGTAGCGAGCAAGAGCAAAAAGAAAGAGAGGGGAGATAGGACCACAGAGGTCAGAGAGAGAAATAAATGAAGAGAAAGAGGGAGTAGAAAAGGGAAGTAACCGAGCAGAGAAGGGAGAAATATAGATACAAACAATTGTACCCTGGGAGTGGGCCTAGCGCCCCTGTCTCCCTAGAAAACAAGTAGAAGCATATAATGACCCCGGGGGAACTAACCGTGACCCCCAGGGCAATATGCCGGCCTATTGGTGGGGACGAGTCTGACAGGAAACCAGAGACCCAGCTCCGCAGGCTCGCCCCCCGCCTCTTAGAAGTCATAGATGCACTATGTGCAACCGCATAAAACATTCAACATAAGTTTAAACAATAAAAAATTAGAGAACTAAACCACAAGTTAACAGTTTAAGTAAACAGATCGATCACGTATCCAATCATCCGAACTAATAGCAGCCCTGAGAGGGCGGGCAGCCGGTCGCAACACCCCCTGACAGGGCAACCAGAAGCCCCCCCGGGAGCGTACAACCCCCGCCCCCCCCAAGTCCCCCCGCCCCCCCCAAACAACCAGCGCCGGCCCACGGGGCACTCGCGCAGGAACAGCTCCCCCCACATTGCGTGAATACAGCGTAGTACCCCCATTAAAGAGTGCAAGTGATGTGCGCCAACCATACCCTATGTCCGTTATATAGTACATAGGAGCCCAACCAAAAAAGATGTAAAGCATGGTAGTAGGTAGTTGAAAAAAACAGCCCTCCCCCCGCCCCACCGCAAGCCCCGCAGCCATGTCCCAGAAGCAGTCAGAACAGCATGGGAATCCTGCAGCAAAAAATCCAAAGTCTACACTGGATAGTGCCCCTCTGCCAGAAACTTGCAAGTTGTGGGGTCAGCTTACCATGGGCTGCTACAGAGACGTCGGACGGCCATGTAACCTGCAGTCCGAGAGGAGAGAAGGGCCGTCGTAAGGTGCGTCACCCCCAAGGGGTGTATGTACCGGCGAGGCTCCCCACACGGCACCTGTTTGCGGGGTGACCGACCTGCCAACAGCACGAGGGCAACCAGAGGGGGGGGGGAGAGGAGGGAAGGGGAGGGGGGCACCAGTCATCCATTCCACAGTCTCAGCTCAAAGAGTGCACGTAGCAAGGTGAAACAGTGATGGCAACTACCACCTCGTAATCCGAGAGCAGGGGGCAAAAAAAAAATGGGTTGGGGGAACGGCAGCAGACAAAGTAATATAAAGTAAAAGATACCTCAGAGCTCACGGGGCCCCTCTCCGGAGTGCGCCCTGGGTCTGCGACGTTGTCGCTGCTGTCTGGGCGGACGGTCATCACTGCCGCTACGATGCAGGTCCGGCCCCTGTCCCTGCGAACGGGGAAGAGTCGCCAGCCAGTTCGGGACTGCGATAGGCTCCGCATCCAGGAACCTAAACAGGGCAGGTAACGAGTCCATAGCCCGCAGAGTGAAGATCCGCTGGTCCTTACGGAAGGTAACGGATAGCGGGTAGCCCCAGCGATACGTGGCTCCACAGCGCCGTGCAAGATCCAGCAGGGGTTTCATTAAGGCACGTCTCTGGAGGGTGGCACGGGATATGTCTGGTAGAATCCGCACCTCAGCACCATCGAACTCCAGAGTAGGGGCCTCCCAGGATTTCCTCAATACCTCTTCTTTGAGGCCATAGTGGTGCAGGCGGCACACAACGTCTCGTGGCCTGGTGAGGTCTGCGGACCTGGGCCCCAGAGCACGGTGTATTCTGTCGAACTCCAGACGGGAAGGCAGGTCCACTCCAGGAATGCTGCGGAAGATCGCAGCGACAGTGTCCGCAAGATCCTCAGGCCCCGTCGCTTCAGGTAGCCCCCGCAGCCGCAGATTGTTCCTGCGGCTGCGGTCTTCCATTTCCTCCAGGCGTAACTGCTGGGTAAGAAGCATGTCCGCGGTCACCGCCTGAGAGGCCTCCATTGCTTCCACCCGGCGTCCAAGGCCGAGAGGGAATGCTCCCCTCCCGCAACTCTAGTGGACAGGTCCCTCACTTCCCCCCTGACCAGCGCTATTTCCTTACGGTGAGCTTCCTCCACCCTGTCAATCAGGGCGGTAATGTCGGCCCTCGTAGGAAGAGCCTGTAAAAGCAGTCGGAGGTCCGCATCCACCGGTGGTACCGGTCTGGGGGTCTCCACAGAGTCCAGGGCAGTCCGAGGCGCTCTAGGTGTTTCCATGTGTGGGGCGAGGAAGGAAGCCTGAGAGGTCTCTGAGTCCAATTCTGGAGAGGAGCAGGTCGCCCGGTCCGTCTCCTCGTGGGCGCGCTCCGGCGCCATATTGGGATCCGAGGAGCGGTGTTGAGAGTGAAAGAGCCGCTCTATAGTGCTCGTATGCGCCGCTGGAGTCGGCGGACGAGTCGATTTGCCGGTCTTGTGTGAGTTCCTCTTCTTCGAAGCGGGCATCGTGCGGGTCAGCTGGCAGAATCGTCTGATGAGGCGAGAGACGGCCGGGAGCTCAGGCAGTGCACGTCTCTATCCCTCCATGTTCAGGCCACGCCCCGGATCATTTTTTTTTCCCCTCAGGCGTCAGTCTGATAGAAGTGGTTTGATCAGCACATTTGCTGCTGGATCACTTTTAGAAACTACCCCCTGCTTTCCGGTTGCTCCCGGGCTTACCCGAGTGAGCGGCAGCTCTGGGAACTGATCCGACGCTGGCAGCAGCTGGGCACATAGATGAATTAAGGAAAGATGGCGTCCTAGGAGGACTAGAGCATTGGTATGATGTCAATTCCGGTCCCATGTAGACAAGGCCTCTTTTTTTTTTTTTTTGATCTTTTGCTTTTAAGGGTATCATCCATAATCAGACATTTTTTTTTTCACCAGGTGATTTTGGCCTTCTCATGAAAGTAGTCAGAGCGGCTCATCCGCTAGATCACTTTCAGAAGCAGCGAGAGGGGACAAGCCCCCCCACCTCTGGCACGCCCAAGAAATGATCCAACAGTGCGGCCGGCTGGTCACTGAGACTAACAGAGACCAGATCGTCTCTGATCGCCTCAATGGCCTTGGAGGACCAGAGAGAAAAAATACAAAAGAGGGGAAGGCGCACTGACCTAGTGCATTACCATAAAACAGCTTTATTTAAAATTAAATCAAATAGCAAAATGGCTACTCACAAACGAGTATTGATCAAAGGCAAAATCAATACAAATAGATCCAGCCAAAAAGGGCTCTGAAGAAAGGGAGGTCACTCCCGAAACGCGTTAGCCATTTCCGTAGAGGTATTTACCAATTCCTCGGACATCTGGTCTGGATTCGCCAAACGTTTGGTGCGATGGATCTATTTGTATTGATTTTGCCTTTGATCAATACTCGTTTGTGAGTAGCCATTTTGCTATTTGATTTAATTTTAAATAAAGCTGTTTTATGGTAATGCACTAGGTCAGTGCGCCTTCCCCCCTTTTGTATTTTTTCTCTCTAGTATTTGAACACCCAATGTTCTAAAGGAGGGCTGCAAGACCTAGTGACTACACCATTTCAAAACTGTATATATATCACATTTCAAAGACCAAGAAACCAGAGCGCAGGAGAATTTGCTGTTCTTGGAGGACCAGAGTCACACATCACTTCTGGTCTAGGGCGAAAGTAAACAATTTTTTATTTGAGTAAAAATCTAAAAATAAAAATAAATTTAATAAATAAATAAAAAAGCACCCCCGTTCCTACGTGCAGCGGTGAGCGCATCCGTAGGTCATGCTCACATATTTAAACAGTGTTCACAGCATGCATGTGAGCTGAGGAAGAGAGGTACACAATTGGTGAGGTTGAAAAAGACACAAGTCCATCCAATCCAACCTGTGTGTGGGCTTATATTTCAATAGTACATTGTATATCCCTGTATGTTCTGGTCGTTTAGGTGCCCATCTTATAGTTTTTTTTGAATTATTGATGCTCCCCTCTGAAACCATTGCTTGTGGAAGAGAATTCCACATCCTTACCGCTCTTACAGTAAAGAACCCTCTACACAGTTTAAGGTTAAACCCCTTTTCTTCTAATTTTAGTGAATGGCCACGTGCCTTTTTATTCCCTTTTGCGGAAAAGTTTTATCTCTGTTGTGGGGTCACCAGTACAGTATTTGTACATTGCATTCATATCCCCTCTCAAGCGTCTCTTCTCCAGAGAGAATAAAGGTCAATTGTAGAGACTTTCCCCAAAGCAGACATCCTCCAGACCCTTTATTATCCTTGTTGCCCTTCTTTGTACTCGCTCCATTTCCAGTACATCCTTCCTGAGGACTGGTGCCCAGAACTGGACAGCATACTCCAGGTGCGGCCGGACCAGAGTCTTGTAGAGCGGGAGAATTATCGTTTTATCTCTGGAGTTGATCCCTTTTTTAATGCATGCCAATATTCTATTGGCTTTGCTTGCAACAGCTTGGCATTGCATGCCATTGTTGAGCCTATCATCTACTAGGACCCCCAGGTCCTTTTCCATCCTAGATCCCCCCAGAGGTTCTCCCTCCAGTGTATAGATTGCATTCATATTTTTGCCACCTAAATGCATTATTTAAAATTTTTCTTCATTTAACCTTATTTGCCATGTAGTTGCCCCACCCCATTCATTTGTTCAGATCTTCTTGCAAGGTTTCCACATCCTGCGGAGAAGTTATTGCCCTGCTTAGCTTAGTATTGTCTGCAAATACAGAGAGCTGTTTACCCCATCCTCCAGGTCGTTTACGAATAAATTAAATAGGATTGGTCCCAGCACAGAACCCTGGGGGACCCCACTACCGACCCCTGATCATTCCGAGTACTCCCCATTTATCACCACCCTCTGAATTCGCCCTTGTAGCCAGTTTTCAATCAATGTACTCACCCTATGGTCCATGCCAACTGACCCTAGTTTGTAAAGTAAACGTTTATGGGGAACTGTATCGAATTCCTTTGCAAAATCCAGATACACCACGTCTACGGGCCTTCCTTTATCTAGATGGCAGTTCACCTCCTCATAGAAGGTTAATAGATTGGTTTGGCAAGAACAATTCTTCATGAATCCATGCTGATTACTGCTAATGATACCGTTCTCATTACTAAAATCTTGTATATAGTCCCTTATCATCCCCTCCAAGAGTTTACATACTATTGATGTTAGGCTAACTGGTCTGTAATTCCCAGGGATGTATTTTGGCCCTTTTTTAAATATTTGTGCTACATTGGCTTTTCTCCAATCAGCTGCTACCATTCCAGTCAGTAGACTGTCCGTAAAAATTAGGAACAACGATCTGGCTATCACTTGACTGAGTTCCTTAAAGTGATTGTAAAGGATCTTTTTTTTTTTTTTTTTAATAACAAACATGTCATACTTACCTCCACTGTGCAGCTTGTTTTGCACAGAGTGGCCACGAACATCCGCTTCTGGGGTCCCCCGACGGCTCTGTCGGCTCCTCCCCACATCAGATAACCCTCTAGGAGAAGTGCTTCTCCGAGGGGGTTACCTTGCGGGCATGCTCCAGAGTCCAGCATTTGCATCTATAGACACGAATGCCGGACTTGGCCCTGCCCTCCCACTGCAATGCTATCAATCTAGCCATTTAGGACACTAGACACTGGCTAGAGCTGGTGTGCTCGTCTCCAGCACAAGAAAGAGAGGGGATGTGCATAAAAGATGAGCATTTATTTTTTATTTTTTTATAAAAAGGTGAACTTATCCTTTAAAGCAGTGGTCATCAACCCTGTCCTCAGG
Organism: Lithobates pipiens; assembly: GCF_037356315.1. Taxonomy (NCBI): domain Eukaryota; kingdom Metazoa; phylum Chordata; class Amphibia; order Anura; family Ranidae; genus Lithobates; species Lithobates pipiens. Next base: position 231,744,622 of record NW_027507787.1, read on the forward strand.
GCCCACTAACAGGCCAGGTTTTATGTATTACCTTGGGGGGAGATGCAGACTAGAATACTGCAATCACTGAGCAGCAAATGATATCACCTGTGATGTATTTCAGTTATCTTGCAAACCTGGCCTGTTAGTGGGCCCTGAGGACAGGGCCGATGACCACTGCTTTAAAGCATACCTAGTTTCATAGTTTCATAGTTAGTAAGGTTGAGTAAAGACACCAGTCCATCCAGTTCAACCTGAGTGAGTGTCTACCCCTAACCCTGTACATTGCACACTCACATTGGTCCCTACCCTCAAGGAGCCCACAATCCAAAGTCCCCATTCATCTACTAGGGCCAATTTTGGACAGAAGCCAATTAACCTAGCTGCATGTCTTTGGAGTGTGGGAGGAAACCGGAGTACCCGGAGGAAACCCACGCAGGCACAGGGAGAACATGCAAGCTCCAGGCAGGTAGTGTCGTGGTTGGGATTCGAACCACCGACCCTTTTTACTGCTAGGTGAGAGTGCTAACCACTACACCACTGTGCTGCCCACCTGTCAGATGTAATACCTGTAATAGAAAAAGTAATTTAGGTACCTTCCTGGTGGGCCATGTGTTGATATGCCACCTCTTCTCTTCCCCCCCGTGGCCACTGCAAGCATTTGACAGGCCAGATGGGGTTGAATACCTGATTACCCTGCCAACTCATTTGTTAGTACAAGAATGCAAGCACAGGAAGGGCATACATACTCCATGCAGACAACCCCCCCCCCCCCCCATCACATACATCTCACCTGTTTTTTGCCATGGTATCATTGAAAACCATGTCTTCATATCGCTGCCGAGCAAAGTTCCCCCCGAAGCCCATGAAGGTGGTGACGAAGACCCGGTAGACATGTTCTGTATGTTGCAGATCACACCCCAAGTTGAATTCAGCCAACATCTCTTTGGCCACTTCCTCCTGGAAGACAAGAGATGACATTTCCTGGATGTCTGAACCATTTGGTCATTTCTCCAGTTATCTCTGAAGGGGATAAGGATACATACGTGCTCTGCCGACGGGAAGGTCATGGTTTTCGGAACCTCGTAGGCGATCTGGAGTGAGCCGCCACCCATGTCTATAATGCCGACAGTTCTCTTACGGATGATGGCTTCCTCCTGGGTACCGATCGTCACGGCGACCACGGCATCTTCATCTAAAGAACGCAACAATCCGCTTACTGGATGTACAGAGGAAGGCCATTAGTACATCAGACACATCACTGCCATCAGGTATTACCATGCTTGACGTGTTCTTCTACAGCAACATACAGGTTACATTGACATTAAATGTCTTCTCCAGAAATCCTCCATACACATCCTCTACTTCATGACCCCCTCTAACTTATTTTTCATGAAATGGTTTCTTATGTTGTGTACAGGCAGAAAAAGTCAGACGGAATCATTTCATCGGATATTCCGATCGTGTGTGGGCTTTTTTTTTTTTTCAAAAATTCTGACGGACATAGAAATAGAACATGTTGTAAATCTTTCCGATGGAATCAATTCCTATCGGGAAAAACGTTCATCTGTGTGCTGGTCCAACGGACCAAAAAACGACGCAAGGACAGCTATTGACTACTGGCTATTGAACTTCCCTTTTCTAGTCCTGTTGTACGTCATCACGTTCTAAACGACCGGACTGTGGTGTGATTGTGTGTAGGCAAGTCTGTTTCAGCGGAGCTCTGTCAGAAAGGCCGTCAGATTTTATTATGACGGAAAAAACGGTCGCGTGTATGCTGCTGCATTTGTTTTTTTTCTGCCTCCTTGTAACATCTTCTGAGCTCCCTAACCTCCCTCCACCCCCTCACTTCTATTTGTTCAGAAGGTTACTTGCAGTCATCTACACTGCAAACTACGCATCCCATAGTAAGCAGCTCACAGTCCATCTCAGGAGCGAGCAGGAGAGGGTGGCTATGCTCGGACATACAATGGGACCATGGAGAGCAAAAAATAAATACAAATTTAATAAAATAATATAGAATCTGTAAATTTGGAGGAAGCAGAGAGCAATAGAAGGGACTACTGGGGAATATCATTTTCTTTGTTTAAAGCGACAGTTTTTTTATTTTATTTTTATTTTTTTATAAAGTAATAAACATGTCAGACTTACCTGCTCTGTGTAATGGCTTTGCACAGAGCGGTCCCGATCCTCCTCTTCTGGGGTCCCAGCAGCGCTTCTGGCTCCTTCCTCCCACCAAGTGTCCCCATAGAAAGTTGCTTTCTGTAGGGCCACTAGAGAGGGCTCACTCCCGAGCCACCCTGTCCGTGTCTATGGATAAAGGACAGTGCGGCTCAGCACCGCCTCCTTGTCACAGAATGCGACTGACAGCAGGGAGAGCCAATGGCAGCTGCAAGTGTGCACTTATTTTTTTTCTATTTTTTTTTCAAAAGGTGAACTTTTAATACATGATAGAGAAAACCAATATCCACTGATATGAGATCTTTATATTACATTGGGATTGGTAGTTGATCGTTCATGTCCAATTTTGGGTGGAGCACTATAAGTGCGTATCAACTGAATGTGTGCTACGCAGTGGATATTGATTCTCTCGATCATTTATTTAAAGAGGAAGTAAATCCAGATGGGTTTTACTTCCTCTTTTTTCCCTTGCTCTTCTTTTATGATGTAAAAGCATAATGGATCATGTATGCATCATATGCCACTTACCTGCAAATTAAGCCCACGCTGTTCCCGCTGGTGGCCACATCCATCTTCGCCCCTCTTCTTTCCGGGGCCGCAGACTCCGGCTCTGTGACTGTCCGGAAACCGCATGACGTCACGGGCACTTGCGAGTGAAGAAACGGCACGGAGGTCTGTTTGTTCACATCACATGCGCCGATGACATCATCGGCACACTACAAGGTAGATATCTCCTAAACAGCGCATGTTTAGGAGATATTTCCACTACCTATAGGCAAGCCTTATTCTACGCTTACCTATAGGCTAAAGCGCCAATCGGGGGTTTACAACCACTTTAAGAATTAGGTATTCTAGAGCAGCGAAACGCATTTATTTGTTGTTTGAGCCTGTAATCCTAACCACATTACGGTGCAACCTCCTGCACCCCTATAAAGGTCTGTTTTTCTTCAGGTATTTAATTCCAACTGCGTCCATACCACTCACTTCTTCTGGATCATTCGTTGTCATTGGTCCTTCTTCTGAGACTAGAAGCTTTGGATGGAAACACTTTCTGGATACGGTCAGGCCCATCAGGTGAAAAGTTTGCTTTTTGTGATTAGTTAGCAGTGCCAAGGGTTACATTACTGTTAGGTTTAGGGTGAGGGGTAGGAATAGGGATAGGAAACCAAAGCCCCGTGTCCTTCCGCTGGAGACGAAAATGGAGACGCTGCACTTCCTGTTCTCAGAAGTGGGGAATCTCTGCATTGGGCTTGTACTGCGCCCAATACTCCGCCCATCCCTACATTCCGCCCACTCTTAGCCCCTGTACACACGGTCAGAGATTTTGCCAACCAAATCCGTCGGATTTTGCCCGTCGGATTTAGTCCGACGGATTGTGTCCGAAACTGTTGCATACACACGGTGGGGCCAAGTTGGCGAAAAATCCGATCATTCAGAACGTGATGACGTAATTTCATTACGATGGGACTACATTCAGGCTAGTAGCCAATAGCTTTGATGTAGGAATTTGATCTGAGCATGCGTGGCACTTGGTCAGATGAAAATGCTCTACACATGATCGGATTAGGTCCGTCCGGCCCAGTTGGTCGGGAAATATTTCCAACATGTTGGAAAATTGGGTCGGACGGAGATTCGGACGGAATCAGTCCGATGCATACCACACACAGTCGGATTATCTGACGACACGGTCCGATAAGACTCATTCCGACAGATTCTCCGACCGTGTGTACAAGGGCTTATACTCTGCCCATCCCTACATTCCGCCCACTCTTGTACTCTGCCAATCCCTACATTCCGCCCACTCTTGTACTCTGCCCATCCCTACATTCCGCCCACTCTTGTACTCTGCCCATCCCTACATTCCGCCCACTCTTGTACTCTGCCCATCCCTACATTCCGCCCACTCTTGTACTCTGCCCATCCCTACATTCCGCCCACTCTTGTACTCTGCCCATCCCTACATTCCGCCCACTCTTGTACTCTGCCCATCCCTACATTCCGCCCACTCTTGTACTCTGCCCATCCCTACATTCCGCCCACTCTTGTACTCTGCCCATCCCTACATTCTGCCCACTCTTGTACTCTGCCCATCCCTACATTCCGCCCACTCTTGTACTCTGCCCATCCCTACATTCCGCCAACTCTTGTACTCTGCCCATCCCTACATTCCGCCCACTCTTGTACTCTGCCCATCCCTACACTCCGCCCACTCTTGTACTCTGCCCATCCCTACACTCCGCCCACTCTTGTACTCTGCCCATCCCTACACTCCGCCCACTCTTATACTCTGCCCATCCCTACACTCCTCCCACTTGCATACATCACCGCCTCCTACAGCGCACCCACCCTGGTGAAACCCTGCCAAGGTGCTTAGGAGGAGTGTAATGAGCGCTTACTATTAGTGTAAATTTGATGAATTACTGACTCACCATCTATGACATGATCAAACCGTCCAAGAACAGAATTTATACTGATCCACGCATAGACTCCTACAAAATCAAAACACAACACAAGTTTACATTTTGTATAGAATTGTAACAGTAATCATACAAAAGCTGATCAGGGTTGGGACCTTCATACCATCGGGTCTTCTTCATGCCAGCACCCAGGAGTCATGTGGCCACAATATGCATTAGGGATGTGACGTGACACACCAACACACTGCGTGTTTCCAAAATATGGAACAACAAGCCAATGAATGTGCATAGCAAGGTGTGCTGGGATGCTGTTTAGAATGAATAGTACCGCATCACACCGAGACATGTACTGAACATTACCGCACCTTATTAGAATGCCACAGAACAAAATGGGCCCCAAAGAAATACAAGTTTTACTTTATCCACCTAGAAACCTAAATACCTATGCTGTGCCCACTCCCATAGTGCACCCACTCCTATACTGTGCCCACACATATACTCCCATGCTGCGCCCACTCTCCTATACTGCTGTGCCCACTCCTCTACTGTTCCCACACATATACTCCCATGCTGCGCCCACTGTCCTATACTGCTGTGCTCACTCCTATGCTGCGCCCCCCCCCCACTCCTATACCGCTATATCCTTCACCCACACTCCTATAGTCCTATGCTGCGCCCCCCACACCTATACTGCTATCCTGTGCCCTCTCCTTTCCCACTACTATACTCCCATGCTGCTATACTGCTATCCTGTGCCCTCTTCTCCTTTCCCACTCCTATACTCCCATGCTGCACCCACACATATACTCCCATGTTGCACCCACTCTCCTATACTCCCATGCTGTGCCCCCCACTCCTATACTCTCATGCTGCGCCCCTCACTCCTATACTGTGCCCCCACTCTTATACTCCCATGCTGCCCCCCCCACACCTATACTGTTGCGCCCTCTCCTTTGCTCCCATGCTGCGTCCACTCTCCTATACTGCTGTGCCCACTCTCTAATACTCCCAAGCTGCGCCCCCCACTCCTATACTCCCATGCTGCGACCCACACTCCTATACTCCCATGCTGCTATACTGCTATCCTGTGCCCTCTCCTTTCCTGCTCCTATACTCCCATGCTGCGCCCCCCACACCTTTACTACTTTACTGCTGTGCCCACTCTCCTATACTGCTGTGCCCCCCACTCCTATAGTGCCCATTCCTATACTCCAATGCTGCGCCCCCCACTCCTATACTCCCATGCTGCGCCCCACCCCCCACTCCTATACTGTGCACCCATTCCTATAATCCCATCCTGCGCCCCCCCCCTCCCCCCCCCTCCACTACGCCCTTTACAGAGACCCTCCTTGCTAGTAATGGTTGTCAGGGAAGGGCTCTCATAGATTCTAATTCAATTCTACAACTTTCCTGGAATCACAACTAACATCATATGAAGATATTAGAGGATCCAGACCTGACCCTTCCCCCTCTGCTTGGAGGTCTGCCAATTACTGAGAGAGTGCAGAGCTCTAGAAGGAAAGCTCTTCATTTTCTGGGCCCCGCTGCGGCCATTATGGTACACGACAACCAGGTGCCAACAACTGACAGGTAAAGCAGAACTAAACTCTGACCATGTTCTAATCTTCGGATTGGAGGGACAATCCAGTGTCCTGCCAGTAATACTCCTCCACATTCCATGGGCTGGGTGGCTTTGCTGCCAGATGATCGCAAGTAAGAGGTGCAGACTAAAACTACAAAATACACCCCCCCCTTCCCCCACAATGATGCAAAGACAATTTCTTCAATGCATGTACACCCATCTCATATCCCGTTGACTGTCTCTTCCCAACCAAACCCGTGTCTCTGAGCAATGGACCATCACCAGTGTAGAGCTCCTTCAACATCCATGTGTTCCCTTCCCGAGGGATGTCCGGGGAACTGCAGGGCTTATGATGGGGTTACACGGGGACAGTGTGGCAAACACTTATTTCAATCTCTATTGCATTGAACCTTTATTACTATACCTTCTTGTTTTCCAGAGATCACCTCAGCATGGGCATCGGAGAACAGAAAATCAAAATCCCGAGGAACGTCCTTCACCAGATCCTGAAGGATGGCTGCCTGCTGACTGAAGGGTGCAAATCATTAATGCAGTTTCTGAAATACTACCAAACCCCAAAATATATTATACAACAAAACCTCTCACATTGGCCAAAAACTAGGCAAACTATCAATAGCAGAGTCAGCATTCCCTACAATGTTGCCTTCCCTCCCTACTAAAGCTGGTCAGACATATTGATGGTTGTAGGAAGGTCTCACCTCTCTGGCAGAACTCTCATGCCGGCTGTACACAGGACGTATAGTGGGGTCTCCTTGTGCTTTGTCTTTGGGATGTAGGATGCAGCATAACTCAGAAGTGGGTGGATGTAATCGCTGGCCTTTTCCGGTGTCTGTGAGACGGTGGAGATACCTGCAAAGTAACATTTTTCTATTAGTATGAGTAGAAGGTTCAACAAGCATTAACCTTAACCATGTGTGCTCACCGAGAAAATCCAGATCCATTTACAGTGTACGGTGCGGACAATCCGAGATGAATGCCGATAAACTGCTGACAGTTAGCGAACCTTAGAAATGCAAATACTTCTAAACTCCACAGCCAGCTCTGCCAAACTGGCGTCCCCCAACGCCAGCTCTGCCAAACTGGTGTCCCCCAACGCCAGCTCTGCCAAACTGGCGTCCCCCACTGCACCACAAACTCCAGCACTGCTGCACCACAAACCCTAATGCCAGCACTGCAGTTTCCACCACCAGAAATCCGCCCCACCATTCCCACAGCCAGCTCTGCCACCCCGCCGCCCCCACCACCAGCTCTGCCACACCCCTGCCAGCTCTGCCACACCGCCGCCCCCACCGCCAGCTCTGCCACACCATCGCCCCCCACCACCAGCTCTGCCCCACCCCCACCACCGCCACCCACAGCCCCAGCTCTGCCACACCGCCAGCTCTGCCACATCGCCGTTCCCCCCGCCAACCCCACTGCCAGCTCTGCCGCACTTTGAACGCAACTCCTAAAGTCCACAGCATAATCAATGCCATTTTTCCATCTGTTCACAGAACAGTCTCTAGGTGGCAGCAGATACCCATCAATGATAATCCGATAAAATTTTCATTTTCTACAAAGTAATCTTCAGCTAACGTGTGGTTTTAGAAGCATTGTAAGTGATAAAAGACATAACATAGAAACAGACTTCACAGCTGTTCATTAGCCATAATGATTCTAGGAAGAAAGGAGGAGGATTAAAATAGCTTCACTTCATCACCTATAACCCCTACAGGATGCATCATCTCTGTACACATAAAATAAAACATCTTCAGCATTTTGCCCAGTACTCCGACAACTGACCATCTCTTGGCACTTATCCTAAATGTCCCCAGAAGATGGCATGTGCGAACCTTATCGGGGGGCTCAATGATCCCTACAAGCAGCAGAGACCAACCTATACCTCTAATCGGGGCTCAATGATCCCTACAAGCAGCAGAGACCAACCTATACACCTCTAATTGGGGCTCAATGATCCCTACTAGCAGCAGAGACCAACCTCTACCTCTAATTGGGGCTCAATGATCCCTACTAGCAGCAGAGATCAACCTATACCTCTAATTGGGGCTCAATGATCCCTACTAGCAGCAGAGACCAACCTATACCTCTAATTGGGGCTCAATAATCCCTATAAGCAGCACGGATAAACCTATACCTCTAATCGGGGCTCAATGATCCCTACAAGCAGCACAGATAAACAAATACCTCTGAGAAGAGTACCTGGTTTAATCTTCTTCACCACAGGCTTGCTGCTGCGATCCCTCATCTGTTTAATGTCCAGCAGGTCATGTGGATTGCCATTGTGTGGCGGCCAGAAGTAGACAAACACACGGGAGCCACTGCTGCCACAGTCCACAACAATGCCATAGTTCAGCTGGGTGTCCTCCGTGTCTGTGGCTTCCAAATCTTCAATCTGATCCAGGTACCTGAGAAGAGATGGTAGAGATACATGACGAGACAGGACCCGATTCATTTGACCAAATACAAGAGTTTGGGGGGGGGGTTTGGAGTTTCATGTAAGGACATGGCCTTTAATATTAACCACCCCAATGGCATGTACTCGTACTGACCACCCCCACGACAGGTCATCTACAAAAGGCTGAATATTACACAGACCATGTCCAGGTCTGCACACCTGGGATTTGGTGGCCTCCATCCCTCACGGCTCTTCTGGGTATGAGAACCCCCCAATGGAGTAAACCATACAGATGTGTTAGAATACAGAGGACTGGAATATCATAGCTTACATTGGCTGAGCCATTTGACTTGATGCACCCTTCCAGCCGTGGCCATGAAGAATTCACACAGATCTGCTTTCTGGATATTTCCATGTATAGGGTGTCAGGGTCACACCATCTCTGTGCTGAATGTCTGTGGAGGTTTTAGGATTATCTAATCTTATATACATCTCAGGAGTGTGATGACCATCACCTGTATTATATGCTGCCATCTAAGCAAAGAAATCTGGTTGGTAATAATGGAAGTTATGTCACTGGTGCAATACAACCCGAGAATGACGCCACCCAGCACTGGGGGGGATGACTGACACCACTGACCTACAGCCACACAACCAATATATGGGGCACAGCTGACTGATGTACAACCCCACGGCCAACCTACAGCCACCCAACCAACATATAGGGACAAGACTGACCGATGTACAGCCACGTGGCCAGTTTACAGCAACACAACAAACCGATGTACAACCACAAGGCCAACCTACAGCCATACAACCAATATACAGGGACAAGACTGACCGACGTACAACCACACGACCAACCTACAGCCGCACAACCTATATACAAGGACAAGACTGACCGATGTATATTGGTTGTGTGGCTGTAGGTTGGCTGTGTGGTTGTACATCGGTCCGTCTTCTCCTTGTATATTGGTTGTGTGGCTGTAGGTTGGCCGTGTGGTTGTACAAGGACAAGACTGACCGATATACAACCAAACGTCCAACCTACAGCCACACAACTAACCGATGTACAACCACACGGCCAACCTACAGCCACACAACCTTTATACAAGGACAAGACTGACCGATGTAGAACCACACGGCTAACCTACAGCCACACAACCTATATACAAGGACAAGACTGACCGATGTACAACCACACGGCTAACCTACAGCCACACGGCCGACTGATGTACAACCACACAACCAATATACAAGGACAAGACTGACCAATGTACAATCACACGGCCAACCTACAGCCACACAACCAACATACAGGGACAAGACCAACCGATGTACAACCACACAGCCAACCTACATACACACAACCAATATACAGGGACAAGACTGACCGATATACAACCAAACGGCCAACCTACAGCCACACAACCAACATACAGGGACAAGACCAACCGATGTACAACCTATCTACAAGGACAAGACTGAACGATGTACAACCACACGGCCCACCTACAGCCACACAACCAATATACAGGGACAAGACTGACCGATGTACAACCACAAGGCCAACCTAGAGCCACACAACCAACATACAGGGACAAGACTGACCGATGTACAACCACAAGGCCAACCTAGAGCCACACAACCAACATACAGGGACAAGACTGACCGATGTACAACCACAAGGCCAACCTAGAGCCACACAACCAACATACAGGGACAAGACTGACTGATGTACAACCACACGGCCAACCTACAGCCACACAACCAATATACAGGGACAAGACTGACCGATGTAAAACCACACGGCCAACCTACAGCCACACAACCAACATACAGGGACAAGACTGACCGATGTACAACCACACGGCCAACCTACAGCCACACAACCAATATACAGGGACATGGCCAACCGATGTACAACCACTTGGTCAACCGACAGATTTGGTCTCAGAAGACCACGGGCCCATTCACAAGGCGCATCACGACTAACCCATACACAGTAGGAAACAGGCTGTGAAACTTCAAGACTTCACTTCCTGTTTCCCTTATTAGAGATGCCGGAACCTGCACCCCTAAGCTGATTGCAAAAAACATCTCGGGTGAGCACGGCGCTGGATCCTGGGACAAGAACATGTCCTTGTATTAAAGGTCAGCAGCTACAGTATTTGTAGCTGCCGATGCTGACTTCATTTTTTCTGTAGGAGCCTGGAGCTCCTCTTTAAAACGTTACAAGCGTTTTATTAGATATTTGTGTGCTGACTGGCCGGACTGAGTGCTGGAAAGAGTTATAAAATCCACAGAGATGCGACGGTTCGGAATTGATATGTTGGGGAAATCTGCATTCTTCAGATGCTTTGTGCCCGGATGGCATGCCGATACAACGTCCTCCATTCTCTCCGCATGGCTGACCAGGAACAAGGACACGGATTAGTTGTGACTTCACAGCCTCCCACCTGTTCTGGGTTATTGGTGATGAAAACACTGAAGCACACATATTAGAATGACAGCCAGGCAGCTAGCATTCCTAGCACTGGCAGGCTGCAGATCTCTTCCTCTAGGTATACAGATTGCTCTGACACACAGTACATAAGGGAAGGAGAATAATTCCGGATAGTACATGTGTTGTGTACAGACAATAATGAGCCTAATGCACCTCATAAGATCCATCCTGCCGAGAGTCAAACACTCCACAGGGGATAGGAATAGGAGAGATTATATTCTGCTTACATCCACAGCATGTCTGTCTGCTGATCACAACTCATCTATTATATGGAATCAAGGCACTAGAAAGGGGCCGCAGCAGCCGCCGGGTTTGCTTAGTGTGCAGAAATAAAATGGAGGAAGCGGAGAGAACTAACAGACTGCGGCTCTGATGGAGATAACTAACGTCATTAGGACTCCTCAGAGGGATGAAATTATCCCAAACTGAGCCCCATTCTCCTACCAATAACGGATAACAGGCCCTGGAGGCAGCTGGAACCAGCATTAGGCCAGTCCTACGGCATTCTCCGGTGGCCAAACTGATATTGACCGAGATGGTGAGTAACTAACAAGAGAAACCACAATCAGGTTACTGGAAGGGAACGTGTTGTTGCAAGCAGAAAGTAGACCGCGGAGCTGGGGAGTGAGGAGACCCTCAAACCTAAACAGTCCTGTAATCTGATTACACTGGAACACAAATGGTGTCAGTGACTATTCTCAGCCTGACCTTACTACATTTGTGGCTTCACCGTTACATTATGTCTGAGCTTCCTCCCAGGGCAGTCTATGCAGACTTGTACTAGGTTTAGACCCAGCATTTCAAAATGATTAAGAGACAGCCATCACCCCATATTAGGAAGTCTCCAAAAAAGAACCTTCAGGGCAGGACCACCAGGAGACCCCCATTACCCCATAGCAGGAAGCGCCCAAACAAGAACCTCCCCGGCAGGACCACCAGAAGACGCTCATCACCCCAAGGCAGGAAATGTCCAAACAAGAATCTCCCCAGCAGGACCACCAGAAGACACTCATCACCCCAAGGCAGGAAGTGCCCAAAAAAGAACGTTCAGGGCAGGACCACCAGGAGATACCCATTACCCCATAGCAGGAAGCACCCAAACAAGAACCTCCCTACCGGCAGGACCACCAGAAGACACTCATCACCCCAAGGCAGGAAGTACCCAAACAAGAACCTCCCCGGCAGGACCACCAGAAGACACTCATCATCCCGAGGCAGAAAGTGCCCAAAAAAAGAACGTTCAGGGCAGGACCACCAGGAGATACCCATCACCCCATACCATGAAGTGTCCAAACAAGAATTTTCCGGCCACGACCACCAAGAGACCCCCATCACGCCATAAAAGGAAGTGCCCAAACAAGAAGCTTCCCTGGCAGGACCATCAGGAGACACCCATCACCCTATAACAGGAAGTGCCCAAACAAAAACCTTCCCAGCAGCATGACCAAAAACACCCATCGCCCCATACCAGGAAGTGCCCAAACAAGAACCTTCGGGGCAGGACCACCAGGAGACACCCATAAACCCATACCAGGAAGTACCTGAACAAGAACCTCCCCGGCAGGACCACCAGAAGACACTAATCACCCCAAGGCAGGAAATGTCCAAACAAGAATCTCCCCGGCAGGACCACCAGAAGACACTCATCACCCCGAGGCAGGAAGTGCCCAAACAAGAACCTTCAGGGCAGGACCACCAGGAGACACCCATAAACCCATACCAGGATGTGCCTAAACAAGAACCTTCAGGGCAGGACAACCAGGTATTTTCATGAAAAGGTGAAAATTTCAAATAATTGAAAAAGACTTTTGAAATAATATAAACATTTTTAAAAAGAGATTTTAGTGCTTGGGTACACATCTGCTGAGGGCTGTGTTAGAAAGCAGCAGCTGGTGAACTCCGGCGTTTTGGCAGCAGCCCCATCTTGTTTTCTGAAATCTTGATCCAACATAACCATTTATGGGAATTTTTCCCGACCCAGTAGTACACAGCAACACCCCTGAAGAAGAGGGGAGTCTATTTGCCCGAAACGTGTTGGCTTGAAGTTCATGCTGCTACTATGTAATAAACGTCTACGAATCATACTTTAGAAGTTGCAATTCTCTGGACACCAGGCGCTCCTTCCTTCTTATCCAAGTCTACATGCTAAACAACTGTAAGGTTGCACAATAAAGGCAGCAGCAAAATCCCCAAGAGGGCCCATCACCACAATCCATCACTAGGCACAATCCACAGAAAGGTATTCCTTCCTTCCTGGCAACACAAATACCCATCCTGGACCAAATCAAGGTAATTACTGCTCCAGGTGGTGTCGCTTGTGTTCACACCATCCTAGTATATAGGAGATGAAGGGTGCCGGCTCAGCAAAGTCAAATGGCAGAAAATGGAAAAAGGACGGCCGCACTCCAAAATAATGCTTTCATTGAATAAACCTTGATCCATACATCAATCAGAGACACAGGTCCAGATGATATCCGACGCGTTTTGCACCATTAATAGCAGTTAACGATAGCTATGATTAAGCTCCATTAACAGTGCGAAATGCGTCAGTATCATCGGGACCTGTGTCTCTGATTGATGTACGGATCAAGGTTTATTCAATAAAGGCATTATTTTGAAGTGCACCCATCCTGGACCAGTGACCAATCCAGTCAGTCCAGCACGGTCTACAACACAAGCTTAACTGGAAACAAGGAATTTGCACCAGGTGTAGGCGGGCCCCATACAGGGAAACCAGGCCTCCAGATAATGATTTATCCAGTACTGTGACCTCTGTGTAAGTCTGAGAACCTGCGGAGTCATATTGGCACATTTTTTTGCATGGAATTGGCCAAGAAGGTGGACAAACCTGGCAGGAGATGATGAAACCTTACCCCCCTAAAAGACAGACAAATGCACCAACCACTCCCCCACCCCCTCCAGTGCCCTCCCATGCAAGCGCAACAGACAGAGGTTTTGCCCCCCCCAACTATAGTGCGCTCATTGTGATAGAGGATGTGGTCTAGCAGGAAGGCATTTGTGTTGCACCAGAGGGGCAGAACTTGTACCAACCAGGTATGTGAGGAGGGTGAATGGAAGAGAGGAGAGAAAAGAGAGGAGAGAAAAGAGAGGAGAGGAGAGAAAAGAGGAGAGAAAAGAGGAGAGAAAAGAGGAGAGAAAAGAGGAGAGAAAAGAGGAGAGAAAAGAGAGGAGAGAAAAGAGAGGAGAGAAAAGAGAGGAGAGAAAAGAGAGGAGAGAAAAGAGAGGAGAGAAAAGAGAGGAGAGAGGAGAGGAGAGAAGAGAGGAGAGAAAAAGGAAAGGAGAGTCATATGTACATAAACCATACAGAGGGGTACGCCGAATCGGCACCAGAACTATTCGTATCCTTCACTGGACACAACCAGGTATGTGACTGGAGGAGAGTAGAAAGGAAACCCCCCCCTATATGTACATAAACCATACAGAGGGCTACGAGGAATCTGCAGATAATCCAGTCGTTAGGCATCCGGCCATGTAAAATCTTTTTGCCAACAGGTGGGCTAATTGGGAGATTTGGTACGGCGTTGCTCTTCATAGGACGAGGGTCAGATGTTACTCCCTCAAGGCATTAGCTGAAATTTTAGCTGTTAATCTCCACAGGCGAGCGTTGGCTCTCCCTCTCTCGGAGCACCATACTTACTCCGCAGGAATCCACTTTTCCCGGTGTTCTGCCATATAGTGTTTACGGCCATCAAATAGTGTCCGCTCCGTACTGCGCATGCGCAGTACAGAGCAGACGAAGCTTCGGAAAATCTCTGAAGCTGAACGGCGCCTGCGCCGTGAGTGGAGGTGGTAGCCCCACCATCCAAGCGGACATAGGGTTGTGAATTTTAGAGGGCCGCTCGCCACGCTGCGCTCTGCTCTTTTTTATTCCTACTCTATGTCCACTTGGAGGGTGGGGCTAGAACCTGGACTCACAGCGCAGGCGCCGCTCATCCTCGGCAATTTTCGGAATCTGTGTTGCTGTGTACTGCGCATGAGCAGTACGCGGCGGACACTATCCGATGGAGGACGTTATTTGACAAGACACCGGCACAACTTGGAGCGGGGGGGGGTTCTAAGTAATCTTTTTTCTAAAAGGGCCTGGTCTTCGAGTGGATAATAAGAGAACTTGAGACCGGGGCGGAGGTTCACTTTCCAGCAGGACAACAACCCGAAACATACAGCCAGAGTTAGAATGGAATGGTTTAGATCAAAGCATATTCATGTGTTAGAATGGTCCAGTCACAGTCCAGGCCTAAATCCAATTGAGAATCTGTGGCAAGACTTGAAAATTGCTGATCACAGATGCTCTCCATCCAATCTGACAGAGCTTGAGATATTTTGTAAAGAAGAATGGGCAAAAATGCCCCTCTCTAGATGTGCAAAGCTGGTAGAGACACCCCCAAAAAGACTTGCAGCTGTAATTGCAGCGAAAGTCGATTCTACAAAGTATTGACTCCGGGGGGCGCCATACAAATGTACCCCCCACACTTTTCACATATTTATTTGTAAAAAATTTGTAAAACCATTTATCATTTTCCTTCCACATCACAATTATGAGCCACTTTGTGTTGGTCTATCACATAAAATCCCAATAAAATACATTTACATTTTTGGTTGTAACATGACAAAATGTGGGAAATGTCAAGGGGTACGAATACTTTTTCAAGGCTCTGTATAAAGTCTAGCAGACCTGGGCTCAGCAAGCGCAACTACAAATACCAGCAATCTCCCCCCCTGGGATGGAAGATAATGAGTTTCCTCCACCAAAACATGTGCTTCAGACGAGCTCCGAAAATCTCCATGACGAGCAGATTAGATTTAATGAATTGTCTGGCCGGGTTTGGTGGCCTTTGATGTCTCCTCCAGGATCTGATCCGGCTTAGAGTTTTCAGCAGAACATTGTACACAATCATGTCTAATGATCTGAGGTCATTACCAGAAGACTTGAATCATTTTTCAGCTTCAGAACACCGGCAGGTGCTTGGGAGGGAAGGGGGAGGGAATGGGGGGTGTCCAGGAACTCGGCATCTGGGATTTCAGAGGCACGTACGACCCTGGAGGCAGCTGTGACCATCACAAGTGTGCCGTGAGAGCGCCAACACCTGGTACCCTGGAATCTGGGCTCATTACAGAGGAGTCAATGCCAGGCCTGGGAGATGTGCTCAGCATTACCGAATTCACCAACCGACGGCCTCCAACTTTCCTCTACATGTACATAGATCACCAATAATGATCTGATTAATGGGGGGGGGGGGGAATTAGAAAAGGTGCGACACCCACTGGGAATACCCAGGTACCCCACAGTGCACCACCAACTAATCACTTAGAAAGCAAACACATTGATAGGAGTCTGCAGCCAAGTCCCATGACAAGTGAGGTCCCAAGTCTTCTGTTCTCTTCCCTGCAAAGCTGAGGCCTCCTACGGGCCCCCCCCCCCCCCTCACTCCCACTGACTGCTGGATCCGCTCAGTCATGTGATGAAAGATGAACCAACAAGGTTGGCTGGTGGTGGGCCCGGAGTCAATGGACACCCCTTAAAAGAAGAGACACCTCCCACATCACTGAGCGGATGCAGCGGTCAGTAGGAGTGAGGGGGGCCCCGTAGGAGGCCACAGCCTATCCCCCCCCCCACATCACTGAGCAGATGCAGCGGTCAGTAGGAGTGAGGGGGGCCCCGTAGGAGGCCACAGCCTCCCCCCCACATCACT
>NW_027507787.1:231766413-231780142 GCF_037356315.1 Lithobates pipiens
TACACACACCCTTTGTATACACCGATCAGCCAGGACATTCTGGCCACTGACAGGTAACATGAATAACACTGATTATCTGGTTACAATGGGACCTGAAAGTAGATAGGATATAGAAGACAGCAGGGATATATGGCACAGACCGATCAGGGTGGCCATGCTGACATGTGTCCACAGCTGTCTCCCCTCCTGCACCCCCCTCCTGCTTCTACCCCCCCAGCACCCCTCCTTCCTGCATCTACCCCCCAGCACCCCTCCTCCTCCTGCATCTACCCCCACCCGCACCCCTCCTCCTCCCTACCCCCCCCCCCCCCCCAAGCACCCCCTCCCTCCTGCATCTACCCCCCCAGCACCCCTCCTCCTCCTGTATCTACCCGCACCCCTCCTCCTCCTTCTTTCCTCCTTTCCAGATGTCGGCAGCTGACTTTCTGCACCAACCTCCTATGAGCCCCAGTTGGTGTAATAACCCAGAGGGGGTCTGTCCATGACACCCTAGGCTCACAGGAAGCAGTTCAGCGCCATTCAACCTGCAGGAGACAGAGGAGGATGTACAGCACTAAAATGTGTCTTTGTTTTTCTCCTTTTTAATTGAGAGATGGGTTTTAAGAAGAAAGATAAAACGGGGCGCCATTGTCACCCTTCATTCCTCGAAGTGTAAGTTCTGTAATAAGTGCAGCAGCTACTGACCTCCTGAACTGCTTGTCCCGGTAGGTTCTGGGGCTCCAGATTTGGGGGTCTATCACGGCTACCAGAAGGAGAAGTAGAAGGACTATGAAGATGACCAGGAGGACCACCCGCTGGCGGGAGAACTGCGTCACCGAGGGCAGGCTGCAGTGCCAGGAGCCAGGAAACAAGCAGGAGAAGCTGATTCTGGAAGGAGAAATATAAACAGGATAAGAAAATCAGAATCTGGAACAATCATCACCAGGGAGAGCCCCCAGTATAGATACCAATAGACCAACACAGAACACCTCCATCTATGTTCTGGACGGGGGAGAGGGGGATGAGCTCTGTAGTTCAGCAGAGAAGAAGAACTCTAGTAGGGATTGACCGATTATTGGTGCGGCCGATTATCAGTTTTTTTTTTTCTTTTAAAAAAACTGACTGATATTACAGAGATTGCTTCAAGGGGCTTTAACGGGGCGATGCTTGCAGCTGCAGGCATCACCCTGGTACTGTTCTTTAGCGTGGGCGGTCGGCTTTATTGTAATAACAACCGATGAGGCTCAGCTGCCGCTCGGCTGTTATTACACCCAGCGGGAGAGGCGTTCATTCCCCCCCTAGCCCGGGCTCTCCCGTCCCACCAGGAGGCCCGAGGAACCAGCCAGCACATCTGCTAGCTGGCCGAAGACCCGAACAAAGCCGATGCTTCCTTCGGGTCTCGGGTCTAGTAATCCGGAAGCAATGTCATGACATCACTTCCCAGATTACTGCCATCTTAAAAGGCGCCAGTTTAAAAAATAAAGTTTTTAAAAACGCGATCTCAACGTTTTGAATACTTTGAAGTGCGGGGGGGGGGGGGGGGGGTCTGAGGTCCCCAATCCCTCCATAAAGAGTACCTGTCAATGCCTATTACTGTCACAAGGGATGTTTACATTCCTTGTGACAGCAATAACGGTGATAAAAAAATAAATAAATAAAAAGTTAAATGTACAAAATATCGGCTGGAGAGGTGGCCGAAGGTGGAAGAGCTATATTCACCTTCTTATTTATTTATTCATATATTTAAGTAGCAGCTGGGGGAGGGGTTTTGTTGGCGCGGTGATGATACACTGAGGTGGCAATTTTTGAGATGTGTATCGAGTGAAATATTGGTATCGTATCGGCACAAAAAACAACATCGGTCAATCCCTAAACTCTGGTACCGGTGACAACACCGCGTGGGATTTTAGTACAGCGGAGGGTGGAGTTGTCAGCTCAATGCAAAGAATTCAATGGATTTCTGGCAGATCTCAGGGGATTTCCTGTACTTGTAGCAGATGGGGAAGTGAAGAGCTCACATGGGCCGCACAGGTTCAGAGATTTTACTTCAGTCACATAAACTGAATGTGTCACACAAGCAATCTCACCACGATGTAGAGCTAACAGACACCCCCCCCCCCCCCGGCATTATTATACAGGATTTATTTAGCACCAACAGTTTACATAGCGCTTTACAACTTGAGGGTAGACAGTACAAATACAATACACTTTAATACAGTACTAATCGCAGGGCCCTGCTCCTTAGAGCTTACAATCTAAGAACATTCAATTACAGCGGGCAAATAGGCGGTTCCGGTGCCTAACATATCCAAAGCTACAGCAGTCAGCTGCCAGGAGTCACACCGCAGAGATTTCCTCAGCAAAGAAAAATGTCCCGCTCACTTACCAGCAGCTTACACATGTATCTGCAAAATGTGTGCAAACTAAAGTCCTGGGTTTACCGTAAACGGTTAGATGGAAAATTTGGGGTGTTGCAGGCTGGCAAGTGAGCTGGGAATTTTCTTTGTTGTTTTCTGACATGTGTCGCCCTTCCATGTGCTCCTTGCTGCAAAGGGTCAGTTATAGGTTGGGGGTCATTGCTGATTGATTGTACTTTTCTGTACCATATTGCGGGAATAAATCGGGACAGACTCAGGAGGAACCCAAATAACACGTCTAAAGGCCCCCCCCCATGGGGGTCCAATGTACAGGATGCACAGGAAAACACTCGACCTTTCAGTCCAACCGATCAACTGCTGAGCCTCCACTAAACACCACCATGAAAGATATCCCCCCCAATCTACAGATTTTTTCACCCCCCCCCCCCCCCCCCCCCCATCCACTGATCTGAATTTTTAGAGAAAATTTCCAGATCGGAGATAATTCTCTCCCCAGTCACCACTGATCTTGATGTTTCACAGACTTATGCCCCGTCACTCTCCCCCTACCCCATCTGGATTTTCTCAGACTTGTCCCCCCTCTCCCCAGGCACTTCCACTTCTATTCCAGCCATCATAGGACATCCAAACTGATAGACTTACCTGGCCATAGGCAGCGATCCCGTCACCTCCTCTCCTCGTCTTCTCTCCACATGTCACTGTAAAGTCCAGCCACAGCCTCCAACATGGCAGCCTCCTCTTCCACGCCTCCTGTAATGACAGATATAAATGAGGATTGTAGAGACCTGATCTGCAGCCAGTGTGTGACGGGAGGTTAATCATTACCCCAGAGCTTAGTGAGCCAAGGACTGAGATAACAAACCCAGAGAGAACGAGCCCCAGAGGGACAGAGAGACGAGCCCCAGAGGGGACAGAGAGAACGAGCCCCAGAGAGGACCGAGAGAACGAGCCCCAGAGAGGACCGAGAGAACGAGCCCCAGAGAGGACCGAGAGAACGAGCCCCAGAGAGGACCGAGAGAACGAGCCCCAGAGAGGACCGAGAGAACGAGCCCCAGAGAGGACCGAGAGAACGAGCCCCCAGAGAGGACCGAGAGAACGAGCCCCCAGAGAGGACCGAGAGAACGAGCCCCCAGAGAGGACCGAGAGAACGAGCCCCCAGAGAGGACCGAGAGAACGAGCCCCCAGAGAGGACCGAGAGAACGAGCCCCCAGAGAGGACCGAGAGAACGAGCCCCCAGAGAGGACCGAGAGAACGAGCCCCCAGAGGGGACAGAGAGAACGAGCCCCAGAGGGGACCGAGAGAACGAGCCCCAGAGGGGACTGAGAGAACGAGCCCCAGAGGGGACCGAGAGAACGAGCCCCAGAGGGGACAGAGAGAACGAGCCCCAGAGGGGACCGAGAGAACGAGCCCCAGAGGGGACCGAGAGAACGAGCCCGACCGAGAGAACGAGCCCCAGAGAGGACAGAGAGAACGAGCCCCAGAGAGGACAGAGAGAACGAGCCCCCAGAGAGGACAGAGAGAACGAGCCCCCAGAGAGGACCGAGAGAACGAGCCCCCAGAGAGGACCGAGAGAACGAGCCCCCAGAGAGGACCGAGAGAACGAGCCCAGAGAGAATGAGCCCCAGAGAGGACCCAGAGAACGAGCCCCAGAGGGGACAGAGAGAACGAGCCCCAGAGGGGACAGAGAGAACGAGCCCCAGAGGGGACAGAGAGAACGAGCCCCAGAGAGGACCGAGAGAACGAGCCCCCAGAGAGGACTGAGAGAACGAGCCCCCAGAGGGGACCGAGAGAACGAGCCCCCAGAGGGGACCGAGAGAACGAGCCCCAGAGGGGACAGAGAGAACGAGCCCCAGAGGGGACAGAGAGAACGAGCCCCAGAGGGGACAGAGAGAACGAGCCCCAGAGGGGACCGAGAGAACGAGCCCCAGAGGGGACCGAGAGAACGAGCCTCAGAGGGGACCGAGAGAACGAGCCCCCAGAGGGGACCGAGAGAACGAGCCCCCAGAGGGGACCGAGAGAACGAGCCCCTCAGAGGAGACCGAGAGAACGAGCCCCAGAGGGGACAGAGAGAACGAGCCCCAGAGGGGACAGAGAGAACGAGCCCCAGAGGGGACAGAGAGAACGAGCCCCAGAGGGGACCGAGAGAACGAGCCCCAGAGGGGACCGAGAGAACGAGCCTCAGAGGGGACCGAGAGAACGAGCCCCAGAGGGGACCGAGAGAACGAGCCCCAGAGGGGACAGAGAGAACGAGCCCCAGAGGGGACAGAGAGAACGAGCCCAGAGGGGACAGAGAGAACGAGCCCCAGAGGGGACCGAGAGAACGAGCCCCAGAGGGGACCGAGAGAACGAGCCCGACCGAGAGAACGAGCCCCAGAGAGGACAGAGAGAACGAGCCCCAGAGAGGACCGAGAGAACGAGCCCCCAGAGAGGACCGAGAGAACGAGCCCCCAGAGAGGACCGAGAGAACGAGCCCCCAGAGAGGACCGAGAGAACGAGCCCCCAGAGAGGACCGAGAGAACGAGCCCAGAGAGAATGAGCCCCAGAGAGGACCCAGAGAACGAGCCCCCAGAGAGGACCGAGAGATTGAGCCCCCAGAGAGGACCGAGAGAACGAGCCCCAGAGAGGACCGAGAGAACGAGCCCAGAGAGAACGAGCCCCAGAGAGGACCGAGAGAACGAGCCCAGAGAGAACGAGCCCCCAGAGAGGACCAGAGAACGAGCCCAGAGAGAACGAGCCCCAGAGAGGACCGAGAGAACGAGCCCCCAGAGAGGACCGAGAGAACGAGCCCCCAGAGAGGACCGAGAGAACGAGCCCCCAGAGAGGACCGAGAGAACGAGCCCCCAGAGAGGACCGAGAGAACGAGCCCCCAGAGAGGACCGAGAGAACGAGCCCCCAGAGAGGACCGAGAGAACGAGCCCCAGAGAGAACCGAGAGAACGAGCCCCCAGAGAGGACCGAGAGAACGAGCCCCCAGAGAGGACCGAGAGAACGAGCCCCCAGAGAGGACCGAGAGAACGAGCCCCCAGAGAGGACCGAGAGAACGAGCCCCCAGAGAGGACCGAGAGAACGAGCCCCCAGAGAGGACCGAGAGAACGAGCCCCCAGAGAGGACCGAGAGAACGAGCCCCAGAGAGGACCGAGAGAACGAGCCCCCAGAGAGGACCGAGAGAACGAGCCCCCAGAGAGGACCGAGAGAACGAGCCCCCAGAGAGGACCGAGAGAACGAGCCCCCAGAGAGGACCGAGAGAACGAGCCCCCAGAGAGGACCGAGAGAACGAGCCCCCAGAGAGAACCGAGAGAACGAGCCCCCAGAGAGGACCGAGAGAACGAGCCCCCAGAGAGGACCGAGAGAACGAGCCCCGAGAGAGGACCGAGAGAACGAGCCCCCAGAGAGGACCGAGAGAACGAGCCCCCAGAGAGGACCGAGAGAACGAGCCCCCAGAGAGGACCGAGAGAACGAGCCCCCAGAGAGGACCGAGAGAACGAGCCCCCAGAGAGGACCGAGAGAACGAGCCCCCAGAGAGGACCGAGAGAACGAGCCCCCAGAGAGGACCGAGAGAACGAGCCCCCAGAGAGGACCGAGAGAACGAGCCCCCAGAGAGGACCGAGAGAACGAGCCCCCAGAGAGGACCGAGAGAACGAGCCCCCAGAGAGGACCGAGAAAACGAGCCCATCAGTGTCGCATATTACGGCAAATTACTTCTTTATCAGTGTCGCACGTGGCTGCCACCTCATCAGTGCCACATATGACTGTGTCCTCATAAGTACCCATCAGTGAATGAGTAAAATTACTTATTTACAAAATGTTATAAACAGAATCTAAGACCCCTTTCATACTGAGACAGCTTTCAGGTGTTTTAGCACTAGAAATAGCTCCTCTAAATAATGCCTGAAAACCGCCTCCCATTAATTTCAGTGTGACCTATCACACCGGGGCGGTGTGCTTACGGCACGTTAGGAAAAGTCCTGCAAGCAGCACCTTTAGGGCAGTTTGGGAGTGCTGTATACAGCGGTTTTACCTCTTCTTTGGGTTAAAAATGCCCGCTAGTGGCCAAAAAGCTCCGCTTAAACAGCGGTAAAGCTCAGCTAAAACGAGCGGGGCCTTACCGAGGCTCAGTGTGAAAGGGGTCTTAATCTTTGGTATTTTTTTCATTTGTTTAGCAAAAAATAAAAACCCCAGTGGTGATTAACCGCTTGCTGCCCAGCTCACGCCGATATACGTTGGCAGGAGGGCACGTACAGGCAAATTAACTCACCTGTACATTGCCCTTTAAGAAGCGGTCTACGGCGCCCGCGGCGAGCTCCGCGAGTGTGATCGCGGACCCCGCGGACTCGATGTCCATGGGGATACCCGCAATCGTCTCACGGAGAGGAAGAAATTAACGGGGAAATAATAATGTAAACAAGCATCTCCTCGTTCTGCCTAATGACAGGACACTGATCACAGCCCCCTGTAATCGGGAACGGTGATCAGTGTCGTTTCAAACACAGCCCCTCCCCCCCACAGTTAGAAGCACTCCCTAGGACACATTTAACACCTACACTGACATTTAGTGGATAACCCCTTCATTTGCCAGTCACAGTAACTTTACACAGTAATCAATGCATTTTTAATTGCACCGATTGCTGTATAAATGCGAATGGTCCCAAAATCGCACCAAAAGTGTCCGATGTGTTCCCAGTGAGAGGCAGGGGGACGGGGTTATTGGGGCGGAGGAAGGGAGGAGGCATGGCTTATTGGAGCGGAGGGAGGGCAGGAGGCGGGGCATATTGGGGCAGAGGGAGAGAGGAGGGACGTATTGGGGCAGAGGGAGAGAGGAGGGGCGTATTGGGGCAGAGGGAGAGAGGAGGGGCGTATTGGGGCAGAGGGAGAGAGGAGGGGCGTATTGGGGCAGAGGGAGAGAGGAGGGGCGTATTGGGGCAGAGGGAGAGAGGAGGGGTGTATTGGGGCAGAGGGAGAGAGGAGGGGTGTATTGGGGCAGAGGGAGGGCAGGAGGCGGAGTGTATTTGGGCAGAGGGAGGGCAGGAGGCGGAGTGTATTTGGGCAGAGGGAGGGCAGGAGGCGGAGTGTATTTGGGCAGAGGGAGGGCAGGAGGCGGAGTGTATTTGGGCAGAGGGAGGGCAGGAGGCGGAGTGTATTTGGGCAGAGGGAGGGCAGGAGGCGGAGTGTATTTGGGCAGAGGGAGGGCAGGAGGCGGAGAGTATTTGGGCAGAGGGAGGGCAGGAGGCGGAGAGTATTTGGGCAGAGGGAGGGCAGGAGGCGGAGTGTATTGGGGCGGAGGGAGGGCAGGAGGCAGAGTATTGGGGCGGAGGGAGGGCAGGAGGCGGAGTATTGGGGCGGAGGAGGGCAGGAGGCGGAGTATTGGGGCGGAAGGGGGGCAGGAGGCGGAGTATTGGGGCAGAAGGGAGGGCAGGAGGCGGAGTATTGGGCGGAAGGGAGGGCAGGAGGCGGATTATTGGGGCGGAAGGGAGGGCAGGAGGCAGAGTATTGGGGCGGAAGGGAGGGCAGGAGGCAGAGTATTGGGGCACAAGGGAGGACAGGAGGTGGAGTATTGGGGCGGAGAGATGGCAGGAGGCGGAGTATTGGGGCGAAGAGATGGCAGGAGGCGGAGTATTGGGGCGGAGAGATGGCAGGAGGCGGAGTATTGGGGCAGAGAGATGGCAGGAGGCGGAGGGAGGGCAGGAGGTAGAGTGTATTGGGGCGGAGGGAGGGCAGGAGGCGGAATGTATTGGGGCGGAGGGAGGGCAGGAGGCGGAGTGTAATTGGGCGGAGGGAGGACTGAGGCGGGTGTATTGGGGCGGGAGGGAGGGAATGAGGCGGGTGTATTGGGGCGGAGGGAGGACAGGAGGTGGAGTGTATTGGGGTGGAGGGTGGGCAGGAGGAGGAGTGTATTGGGGCGGAGGGTGGGCAGGAGGCGGAGTGTATTGGGGCAGAGGGAGGGAATGGGGCGGGGTGTATTGGGGCGGAGTGCATTGGAGTGGAGGGAATGGGGCGGAGTGCATTGGGGCGGAGGGAGGGAATGGGGCGGGGTGTATTGGGGCGGAGGGAGGGAATGGGGCAGGGTGTATTGGGGCAGGGTGTATTGGGGGCGGACTGGATCCTCAGACAGGCGAATGATTACTGTAAACATTTTGTATCTGATGACTTTTAATAAATCCCCACCAATATAAATCTCTATTTATGTGACACAATGATAAGAAGGTGATAGGAGTAGAATGTAACATTCCTGGGTAGGACAGTGGCCGGCATTGACCTCCTGGACTGTATGGCGACTGACATCTCCTATATGCTCCTCCACACCTCCCCCCACTCACCTGTATTCCACGTTGTCACCCCTCACTCAGCCGGCTCTGACCTCCCTGTGACCCGGAAGTGGGTGTGGCCGGCCATAGTCTTCTTCCGCTCGGATGTATAAACTCTGACGTCACTTCCCCTGAAACGCAAATCTAGGGGCGTGGTTAACGTAGCTGAGGCGCACTGATGGTGTGTTCTGGAGGGGAGTGGCTAGATTCTCCCCAGGAGGGACACACCCCCATATATGTTCTATATGACAGTTTAGCACCATATAGATAGAGGCGGGGTAAGAGGTCAGTAGTGGGAGGAGTCAGGCTGGGACCTATATGAGTGATGTTATTATCGCGCTATAATCTTTTCACGGTCATGTGACTCCTAGTAGCCCCGCCCCGGCAGCCACCCTTTCCCTTACACGTGAGTCGGGCGGGGCGGGGATTATGAAATCACGGCAGAAGATTTGGATTGACAGGCGCATCTTCCAATCAGCATTAGTCCTCCGCTTCAAATCCTTTAGCCAATCACAGATCAAGAAGCAGGGAGGGCGCTAAAGGGCGAAGCGTTTGGCCAATAGACGGGATGAAATGGCGATGAGCGGTTCAGGCGGCCAATAAGCGTGTGGATTATGCAACAGCGTGTGCCCGCCTACGGAGGACGCCCAATGGCCTCGGGGTGGGTGTGTTCCTAGGCCCCTCTTCTCGGTGGCGCCACCACGGCGGTGTCGGGTGGTTCTGACATCCAGGAGCGGCGCTCAGGGGCCCGGACCGGCGGCCAGGAGCAGCCCGGAGACTGTACTATGGAACTGGAAGCCGTGCTGAAGGAGCGGGGCGCCTCGGCTGGGGATCCGGCCCTCATGCTGGGAGCCTGGGTCAAACCGTGGCTGGCCGGCCGGGCCCGAGCCGGAGCTGAGCAGCCGCGCCGCCCCCGAGGGAGGCCGAGTCCCGAGCTGGAGTACGAGGGCTGCCCGAGGGATCCACCGTTACCACACACATGATGGCCGGAGCCGTGGCCGGGATTATGGAGCATTGTCTCATGTACCCTGTGGACTGTGTGAAGGTGAGGAGAGGGAGGGGCCATCACTGAGGGGGCGGGGTTTTGGAGCGTTGCCTCTGAGGGGGAGGAGTCATCACTGTAGGGAGGAGCTGTCACTAGGGGTGAGGGAGGAGTCTTAACTATGGGGAGGAGTCGTCACTGGGGGGTGGAGGAGTTGTCTCTGTAGGGAGGAGCTGTCACTATGGTTAGGGAGGAGCTATGGGGAGGAGTCATCGCTGGGGGAGGAGCTGTCACTGTAGGGAGGAGCTGTCACTAGGGGGAGAGGGAGGAGCCTTCACTAGGGGGGACAGGGAGCAGCTGTCACTAGGGGAGAGGGAGGAGTCTTCACTGTAGGGAGGAGCTGTCTAGGGAGAGGGAGGAGCCTTCACTGTAGGGAGGAGCTGTCACTGGGGGGGGGGGGAGAGGGAGGAGCTGTCACTGTAGGGAGGAGCTGTCACTAGGGGGAGAGGGAGGAGTCTTCACTGTAGGAGGAGCTGTCACTGGGGGGGAGGAGCTGTAACTGGGGGAGAGGGAGGAGCCTTCACTGTAGGGGGACCTTTAACTAGGGGAGAGGGAGGAGCCTTCACTGTAGGGGGGAGCTTTAACTAGGGGGAGAGGGAGGAGCCTTCACTGTAGGGAGGAGCTGTCACTAGGGGGAGAGGGAGGAGCCTTCACTGTAGGGAGGAGCTGTCACTAGGGGGAGAGGGAGGAGCCTTCACTGTAGGGAGGAGCTGTCACTAGGGGGAGAGGGAGGAGCCTTCACTGTAGGGAGGAGCTGTCACTAGGGGGAGAGGGAGGAGCCTTCACTGTAGGGAGGAGCTGTCACTAGGGGGAGAGGGAGGAGCCTTCACTGTAGGGAGGAGCTGTCACTAGGGGGAGAGGGGAGGAGCCTTCACTGTAGGGAGGAGCTGTCACTAGGGGAGAGGGAGGAGCCTTCACTGTAGGGAGGAGCTGTCACTAGGGGGAGAGGGAGGAGCCTTCACTGTAGGGAGGAGCTGTCACTAGGGGGAGAGGGGAGGAGCCTTCACTGTAGGGAGGAGCTGTCACTAGGGGGAGAGGGAGGAGCCTTCACTGTAGGGAGGAGCTGTCACTAGGGGGAGAGGGAGGAGCCTTCACTGTAGGAGGAGCTGTCACTAGGGGGAGAGGGAGGAGCCTTCACTGTAGGGAGGAGCTGTCACTTGGGGAGAGGGGAGGAGCCTTCACTGTAGGGAGGAGCTGTCACTAGGGGAGAGGGAGGAGCCTTCACTGTAGGGAGGAGCTGTCACTAGGGGGAGAGGAGGAGCCTTCACTGTAGGGAGGAGCTGTCACTAGGGGGAGAGGGAGGAGCCTTCACTGTAGGGAGGAGCTGTCACTAGGGGGAGAGGGAGGAGCCTTCACTGTAGGGAGGAGCTGTCACTAGGGGAGAGGGAGGAGCCTTCACTGTAGGGAGGAGCTGTCACTAGGGGGAGAGGGAGGAGCCTTCACTGTAGGGAGGAGCTGTCACTAGGGGGAGAGGGAGGAGCCTTCACTGTAGGGAGGAGCTGTCACTAGGGGGAGAGGGAGGAGCCTTCACTGTAGGGAGGAGCTGTCACTAGGGGGAGAGGGAGGAGCCTTCACTGTAGGGAGGAGCTGTCACTAGGGGGAGAGGGAGGAGCCTTCACTGTAGGGAGGAGCTGTCACTAGGGGGAGAGGGAGGAGCCTTCACTGTAGGGAGGAGCTGTCACTAGGGGGAGAGGGAGGAGCCTTCACTGTAGGGGAGAAGCTTTCACTAGGGGGAGAGGGGGGAGCCTTCACTGTAGGGAGGAGCTTTCACTAGGGGAGAGGGGGGAGCCTTCACTGTAGGGAGAAGCTTTCACTAGGGGGAGCCTTCACTGTAGGGAGGAGCTTTCACTAGGGGGAGAGGGGGGAGCCTTCACTGTAGGGAGGAGCTTTCACTAGGGGGAGAGGGGGGAACCTTCGCTGTAGGGAGGAGCTTTCACTAGGGGGAGAGGGGGGAGCGGGCGGAGCTTTCACTTAGGGGAGAGGGAGGAACCTTCGCTGTAGGGAGGAGCTTTCACTAGGGGGAGAGGGAGGAACCTTCGCTGTAGGGAGGAGCTTTCACTAGGGGGAGAGGGAGGAACCTTCGCTGTAGGGAGGAGCTTTCACTAGGGGGAGAGGGAGGAGCCTTCACTGGAGGGAGGAGCTGTGACTAGGGAGAGGGGGAGGAGTCACTGTAGGAGGAGTTGTGACTAGGGGGAGGAGTGGCTGTAGGGAGGGGCTGTCCCTAGGGAAAAGGGAGGGGCTGTCACTGTAGGGAGGAGCTGTGACTAGGAGGGAGGAGCTGTGACTAGGAGGGAGGAGCTGTGACTAGGGAGAGGGGGAGGAGTCACTGTAGGGAGGGGCTATGACTAGGGTTAAGGGAGGGGCTGTGACTAGAGGGGGAGAAGTCATCAGAGGTGACCCTACACTAAGCTATATTCCCTGATCGCTTGTATAGAGGTGACCATTGCACTTCATTGGGTTTTGTTACAGTCGGTTGATTTATGGGATACAATGTCGGGATATAATCGGACACTTGGGCTCCCTTCCCGGGTCGATTTACTGGCGTTTTTCTAGCTTCAGGGGTTTTGTTTAGCAACTAGAAAGCACGGGGGGGGGGGGAATTGGGGGCGGAGAGCTGCTATTTGAAGGGGGTTTTATTTTTATTTTTATTTTTTTATTTTTTTTTACTCAAGTCGTCGGGCGTTCTTTTGAAGTCTGGGGCCAGAAATAACCTCTGTAATCTGCCAAAAAGAAGCTTGTTTACTTTTTGTGAGGTTCAGGCGACAAAACGCTCCCCTGTGAACAGGGGCCATGAAATGAATGGGATTTTGCTTGTTGGGGGTGTGGGTGGTTCTTCTTTTTTTTTTTTTTTTTTTTTTTTTTTTTTTTTTTTTTTCCCCTCTTCGGGGCTGAGCGTGTTACAAGCTGACGAGCGCTCGGATGTGACTGGGGCCTAAAATAGCCTCGCACACGTGTGGTAGCCCCGGACTCGGGAGGAGGAGCGGAATGTGCTTGGGGTGTAATTCTAAGTATTCCGATGCTGTGAGAAATATTTTATTAAATTGCCAATTTCGTGTAACTTTTTTTTTTATTTTTTTTTTCAAAACCTTGTGGCAAAAAAAAAATTACAACTTCAGAAAACTCGCCATGCCTCTTACTAAATGCCTCGGGCTGTTTTACCTTTTATATAAAAAAAAAAAAAAAAAAAAAGGGTAATTTGAGGGGTATTTGTCCTGACATTTTCAGGCCTCAAGAAATTAGATTACCCGTCAGTACATCAGGATTGATGGATTTTCATACACGCTATACCACCAAAAGTATTGGGACGGCCACCTTTTAAACACACATGAACTTTTAATGGCCTCCAGTTTTGGTTCAGTATTGAGTTGGGGCTGACAGCGCTCAGATGCTGAACTGAAAGTAATGATTGGTGGCTGCAATAGACCACGTGTGCTCTCAAAGAACTGCTGGCCATTTATTGCAACAAAGATTATACAGACAGTACATATTGTGGTTGGCTTAACGTTGCCACACCGGCTGTGAATCTGGCTAGTGCACCGATTGGTTTACTGTGTCAAACCAGGAGAATCCAAATGTGGGATGCCGCGGTGCAATGCCAACTCTGTGTTTAGCGTGCCGTGCCCGCCAGAAAATGGAGGTGGTATCGCTGTCACTGGTAATGTAAGTAAACCCACAGCTGACTGTAGGAGGAAACGTTGCGGTGAGCAGCATGGAGGAAGGCGTCAGAGTTCCAGACATGAAGCTGCGGCGGTCAGCCTGGAACACAAATGTCCCTGTTGCTGTGTCTACCAGTTTCGCACGCATGCGCTTTGTCGAGTCAAGGCTTGACAAAGCGTATGTGTGCAAAACCCGGTAGTAACCCATCGGTGCCCTAGCTATCTTCACAGCCGGTTTGTGATGACATTAATCCAACCACAATTTATACTGTCTTTTGGGGCTGTTACTGATTAAAAATTTCATGTTCTAGCTGCAAAGGGTGGGTCAACTCAATATTGAACCCTACGGCTAAGACTGGGATGCCATTAAAGT
>NW_027507787.1:231780342-231989417 GCF_037356315.1 Lithobates pipiens
GACGGACATGTGCATCAGCTCCCCAGTGATGCGCCGTGGCCGCCGGTACACCTTACGGCGATTTGCGCAGAGGAGCCATTGTCAAACGATGGTGGGCAGTTAACCCCACCAAAAGAAAAAAAAAAAAAAGGATCCTGCTCCTATTTTATACAGCACAGTGCTTGTGCTCTGTAATTGGGATCCCTGTAACACCTGACTGATCCTGCCAGTTTCTGCCCTCCCCTATGTAAGCTGACCACGGTAATCATGGCTGCTGAGCCCTCATATCTGTTTGTGTGTCTGTCCTTTGCAGCCTGCTCTTCTGTGTCTCTCTATTCTCCTCTCCATGTCACAGTGCAGCCCCCCCCCCCTCCTGCTGCAGGAATATACAATATATTTTAATACTATCAGTTTATTTTTATTTTTTTCCCCCCCATCTGGTTTTATTTAAAAAATCCTCCTTGCCTCCGGCCCTGTCTCCTCTCCTCCACGCATCCTGACGTCAGAGGGGAAATCTCGGCCCCGCCTGCTGCTTCTGTCAGACGGGCAGAGAGGAGACACGGCCAGTTACATGAGCGTCGTGAAATACGGTAAAGGAGGATTTTTATTATTATTAAAAATATGTATGTATAACAACCACTTTAATGTTTGGGTCATGGTCAGTATGTTTTGTGGCAACCTTTTTTATTTAATTTTTTTAATTTTTTTGACCCCCCCCCCCATTGCACCTACAGGTAAAACAAATCTTAATGCCTAAGCACAATTTTGCAACTTTGTCCTGTGTTAGTAAAACTGTACATCTCATCAACTACTTTGTGCATCCAGGTGGATTATACCGCGTTCTTTTTTGCAGGACAAATTGGGCTTTTGTTTGGTGGTAAATGGTTGTGTGTGTGTGTGTGTGTTTTTTTTTTTTTTTGTTTTTTTTTTTTTTATCATTGATAATAATATCAGAGGAAAACAGTCTATATCTATTTTTTATTTATTTTAATTCTTGCTGCCATATTTTTCCAACCTAAGAATAAACCAAAATAAGTTCTCCCGCTCCTGGCGATTGCAGCAATATCACATGTGTACATTAGGAATATGTATTTGTAGTACAGCCCAGAATCAGTGTGTGTGCTTGGGCGCTTTTTTTTTTCCTCTCTGCGAGGAGAGAGATGCAATGTATCTTTCCTCTCCATTCACAAAGAGAGAAACGCGGGCAGGCTTCAGTGATTGGTCACTATGATGGCCAATCAGAGGCTACCGCAGTGATCAGGTGTGCTGGAATTGGGAGTACCGGTTCCCGATTGTTTAGTATGGGAGACTGAGCTCTCGGTGAGACCCCGGTCTCTGTGTCACAAACAAATGATATGTCCCCAAGACGATAAGCCCAGTCATGTGTTATGTTGGGTCAGTATTCTTTTGAGTAGGATTTTTTTTACACTTCTTTTTTACCCCATGGTAGCAACAAGAAATGTACAGCTGCACAAAAAAAAAAAAAACTGACACACCACATCTCTGATCTTGGCATGGAGCCTCTGACAGAGGCTTCTTACCACGTGGTCAACTGTGACCAATCACAGCTGATCATCGCGTGTACCAGCAAGTGCCGGTAAATGGCATTTCTCAGTTTGCGCTGACAGGGTGAGCCATGCGGGGGGGGGGGGTTTGTACTGATCAGCACATTGATTATCAGCACAGCCCCCTCAGTTGTACCAATCTCCTGTAAATAAGTGCCCAGGAGTGTCCCAACAAGTGTGCCAGTGGCAATCGGAGCCCACCTCAGTGCTCAGCAGTAACACCTGTCAGTAATATCTCAGTGCCCATCACAGCCGCCTGTCACTGCCACCTATCTGTGCTCATCAATTCTACATATCAGTGCCAACTCATCAGTGAAAGGGGAAAACAAAAAAATTTATGATAAAAACCCCAGAGTACAGTGTAGCATGACCGCGCAATTGTCATTCAAAGTGTGTGACAGGACTGAAAGCTGAAAATTGTCCTGGGCAGGAGGGGGTGAAAGTGCCCGGTATTGAAGTGGTTAACCATTATACCGCAGGCAGGTCTGCACGAGGCGGCATAGCTGTATGTCGGCTCCTTTAAGCGGTAAAGCAGCCACGCGCTGCACTGTGCGCGGGGGGGGGGGGGGGGGTACCGATGGGTGCGAGAGGCAGAACAGGGGCGTGTGTGTAAACGCACAAATCCCTGTTCTGTGTGGAGAGGCAGATCGTGAGTTGTTAACTAGCTGGGAACAATGATCTGCCATCTCCCTATAGTCAGTACCATCCCCCCACAGTTAGTACGCGCCCAGGGAACACAGTTAAGCCCTTGATCGCCACCTAGTGTTAAACCCTTCCCTGCCAGTGACATTTCCACCACATTTTTATACCACTGATTGCTGTATAATTGTCAATGGTTTCAAAAAATGTGTAGTCACAGGTGTGCGATGTGTCTGCCATAATGTTGCAGTCCCGATTTAAAAAAAATTGCAGATCACAGCCATTACTATTAACCACTTCCCACCCGGCCAATGCATATATACGGCCGGGTGGGGAGCCGTCTACTCCTGATAGGACATTCAGGAACGTCCTTCAGAAGTAGCGGGATCGCGCGCGTCCCCGCGCAGCGGCGCGATCCCGATGTGCTCGTGTCACCCGGACACGGCACATCTCAGATCGGCAGGAGGGCTCTGTGATTGGCCCTCCTGATCACATGTCGGCCGTGTCCAATCACGGCCGTCATGTGATGTAAACAAACAGCCGGTTGCTAGGCAATCGGCTCTCCTCTCCTCACGCGGAAGTCATCGCTGAGGAGAGCAGAACGCTGCAGCCGGCTGATCAGTGAGTATGAGCTGCTTTACAGCTTTTTACTCACTGATCATCAGTCTAGTGTCAACACACAACACGCCACACAGTCCCCACACATGTCCCCAAATAATAAAAACACATGTCCCTAATAATAAAAACATGTCCCCCACATATGTCCCACTAAAATCATATGTCCCTGATCACACAAACCAATTATTATACACTTAACGGAATTTTTCTTTACCAAAAACATGTAGCAGAATACATTTTGGCTTTAATTTATGACAAAATTTGATTTTATTGGATTTCTTTTCAAATAGAAAAAAGAAAATATTTTTTTTTTTTTTTTCCAAATTTCCACTTTTTTTGCGCTTGTATCGCAAAAAATAAAAACCGGAGTCGTGAATAAATAACACCAAAATAAAGCGCTTTTTGTGTGAACAAAATAACAATTTCATTTGGGTACAGTGTAGCATGACCGCGCAATTGTCATTGAAAGTGCGAGAGTGATGAAAGCTGAAAATTGGGCTGGGAAGGAAGGGGGTGAAAGTGCCCTGCATTGTAGTGGTTAAAAAAAAAAGCCATAAATCTTTCCTCTATTATAACTTTTGCGCATATATATATAACACGCATGTGCTATTTGCACCCGATTTTCATGGTGAAAAAGTGAGTGTTATGTGCCAATAAATACTGTGTGTGTATATATGTGTTTTTTTCTATTTTGGCCCAATCTTTCTTTTTGATTTTTGTTAATCAAAAAGGAAAGATTGGGCCAAAATAAGAAAGGGGGGGAATATCCTTTTTACCATTTTTGCCACCAAATGAAAGCCCAATTTGCCCTGGGGGGAGGGAGGGAATGTGGTATAATCCATCTGGATGTACAATTTTACTAACTCGGATCAAAGTTGTAAAATTTGTGCTTGGGCATTAGCATGTTTTACCCTCCAGAGTGAATGGGGTTAAAGGCCAACTCCACCAACTATTGATATATCTGTTTTGATTGGTTGTTCATTTTGAGATCCTCCCACTGTAACCATTTATAAAGATAAATGATGGTGGAGCCTCCATAATTTCATGAACCAATCGGGGGGGAGGGAGGGGGTCTACCAATCGAGACTGAAGGAGCGGATGGACCTACGTGCAGGAGGGAGGAGTCTTCAACAGTTAAAAAAAAAAAAAAAAAAAAATATTGGCTTTGGCAAAAAAATTGACCTGAACTCCGCCCATTACTGTGCTTTTATTTGTGGGTGGAGTTATTCTTTGTAGTCGGTTTAAGATTACTTTCCTTATTTTTATTTTACCTAAACTTTTAAACATTTAACAAAGTGAACCTGTGTGTAGCCTTAGAAGGTCCCCACCCCCATTATATCACAAGGTGATCTCTCCAGCTGCGGGTTCTAGGGCCGCCCACTCTCCAGCTGCGGGTTCTAGGCCCGCCCACTCTCCAGCTGCGGGTTCTAGGGCCGCGGGTCTCAAACTGGCGGCCCTCCAGCTGTTGCAAAACTCCCATCAGGCCTCTGCCTGTGGGAGTCATGCTTGTAACTGTCAGCCTTGCAATGCCTCATGGGAATTGTAGTTCTTCAACAGCTTGAAGGCCACCAGTTTGAGACCCCTGTTCATTCACCATCTCTCTCGGTCATCCTTCTCACAACGGAGACGGTTTGGAGCTTTATCTCCACCTGCTGGTGACATCTTGTAGCACAACCTTTTAAAGGTCAAGTCCACCCAGAAGTGATTTGTTATAAGTAGAGCCCAGCCGAGGTATCTTCTGTTGTGTTGGGGATCTTGTCAGTCATGTCGCCCTGTGTTTTGGCTTTGTTGCCACCCTGATACATCAGGTGTCGTGGGCTCACCCCCACGTAATTTATCAGGGAATTTGGACTCTGCATCACTTGGCAAAAGCTGGGAGATTTCCAGGTACTGGCCCTTTTTAGGAATAATTTCTGCTGTGGTGGGTCTACCAGATACTTCGGATGACATCCCGGAGGCTGTGAGAGGTAAGGGCCTCCCTCATGGAATCCTAGACCCTTTACCTGCAGGAGCGACAATACACTTTCCCAATGAGAGGGCTCAGACCAGAAATGGGGAGATCTGGGGACTAAAGATTGCAGGAGCTGCTGGTAATACCTGGAGGATGAGGGTTACCTGAAGTTCCAAGTAACACTATCATTGAGGCGGGGGTTGGGTATATTAAATTGGGATTTATAATGGACGATTAATGTTTTGACATATCTGAAAACTGGTACAGTGGCTGCTCCTAAAGATCCTTTAGGCTGTAGTCACACCTATGCAGTTTTAGTGCATTTTGCAGCTTTGCACTGCAGTCCATTTAACATTGTTTCCTATGGAACACGTTCTGTAGTGCAAATCTGCAAAAAGCTCTAAAAATGCGTAGGTGTGAATCCACCATCCTAAAGGTGGAACTCTGCTTAGTGGTTGTAGGTAGAGGGAATAGGGACTGGAGTATTAGGCTGGTGGATTCACACCTATGGCATTTTTAGTGCATTTTGCAGATTTGCGCTACAGAACGTGTTCCATAGGAAACTATGGTAAATGGACTGTAGTGCAAAAAGCACTAAAAAATGCATAGGTGTGAATCCAACCTTTCCTTGCTACTGAATCCCCACCCAATGTTTTTTTGCAGTTCTGCTCCTCCTGTCATCCAGCATCTTGAGAAGCTTCCAGAAGTTCCGGAGACATTCTGATAACTGGTATCAGGGTGATGAGATTCTCCAGATAAATCAAACTGGTGACAGAAGGCAGAGCTGTAGTGGGTGCCCTGGAGTAGGCATCGCATTGGATGTTGGTGGAGCTAAGTGGTGGACGCTGTCAGTCATAAGTTCTATGTACATGTCTTGCCTTGTGTGTTGGCTGTCCTCCTGTGTCATCGGGGCGGGGCCCGCGCAGCGTTCTCCCCAGTACAGTGAGCGCAGCGTAGACTTGGCCTGGCAGTGTAGGGTCAAACTGGCAGTCGACGGACATCGTGGCAGTGTAGGGTCAGCCTCAAAGCGGAGGGGCATTGTGGCAATGTAGATTTGACCTGGCAGTGGAGGAACATGGTGGCAGTGGAGGAACATGGTGGCAGTGGAGGGTTAACCTGGCAGTGTTGGGACATTGCGGCATTGTAGGGTTGACCTGGCAATGTAGGGTCGGCCTGCAAGAAGAGGGTCGTTATGGCAGTGTTGGGACATTGTGGCAATGTAGAGTTGACCATGGCAGTGGAGGAACGTGGTGGCAGTGGAGGGTTGGCCTGGCAGAGTGGATGGACATTGTGGCAATGTAGAGTTGGCCTGCCAGTGTAGGGACATCGTGGCAGTGGAGGGATCTTGCACAGACATGGCTCTTTTGCTCACTTGTAACAGTTTTTGTCTTCTAGGGGCCGCTGGCTGTGTAGCGACACTGTTGCATGATGCTGCGATGAATCCTGCTGAAGGTGAGTTGATTTGGGGATGGGCTGGAGGCAGAATAATGTGAGCCGTTAATTTCCCCAGCAATGTGCTCTCCTGGGATCCTTCCACCTGCTGTGTGCTCCTAGCCAATCCACACTTCCCATGCTGAGTCTGTAATTGGCATGATCCTCCGATTGGAAACCCTGGGCTGAGAGAAATGTCCCTCCCCCAATTACTGATCAATGGTTGGTCAACCCCCTTCTCCTTCTCCTTCTTCTTCTCCTCCTCCATTTTTTTTTTTTTAACACAGCCTCCTATGTTTTATATCATTTACCTGTAGGCGGCTGCTTCTTTTATAGATTTCCACTGGCCCTGTGGGTTTGAATGGGACAGAGTTCTCTCACTTGTAGAGTAGGGAAAGGCTAGGACCTCCTGTTAGCTTTATGATTGTTGTTGATTTCCCCTCATTTCCTGAAACTGACATGTCCTGGGATCCTCAGTAATGCTTTGTCGTTTTCTTCTCCCAAGTGATCAAGCAGAGGATGCAGATGTACAACTCGCCGTACCGGAAGGTGACGGACTGTATGAGAGCGGTGTGGCGGAACGAGGGTGCTGGTGCCTTTTACAGAAGCTACACGACGCAGCTGACCATGAACATCCCCTTCCAGGCGATTCACTTTATGACTTATGAGCTCATGCAGGAGCACCTCAATCACCAGAGACAATACAACCCAACCTCCCACGTGCTGTCCGGCGCCTGTGCGGGGGCGGTGGCTGCCGCCGTCACCACACCGCTGGATGTTTGCAAAACCTTACTGAACACGCAGGAGACGCTTGCCTTGAATTCCTCCAACATGAGCGGACATATCACCGGCATGGCTAACGCCTTTAGGACGGTTTATCAAGTAGGTGGCATCACGGCCTACTTCCGAGGAGTTCAGGCCCGAATCATCTATCAGATGCCCTCCACGGCCATTGCGTGGTCTGTGTACGAGTTCTTTAAATACATCATCACCAAGCGTCAGGAAGAGAGGAGGGCGGGTCACTGAAGCGCCATACCAAAGCACAGCCGCTATTCCAGGCCGGGGTGAACTGTCAGCCGGCATGATCTGCCTTTTTTTTTTTTTTTTCTTTTAATGTTTTATCTAACCTGTTCTTAGCGTGCCGAGAGCTCTCTGTCCTCCATCACTGTCCCTTAATACAACGCACAGAACTCGGACTGTAGGTCTTCTTTTTCTTTACCAGGTTCTGCCTTTTTATGGTCGGTTTATCGCACCTTCTAAAGTGACAAATCTCTGGTGCCGTCACTGGACCGCGGGTATAAAAAGTTTTGGAGAGAGAACAGTTCTTGTTGCCGATTAGCAATTATTACCGTTTTCTTTTCCCTGTTGGAAAAATGAAATCGGCTACCTGGTTGGCCTAGCAAGGCTGGCCTGAAGCAGGTATCCAATAGATACAGAGAACT
Source organism: Lithobates pipiens (assembly GCF_037356315.1). Classification (NCBI taxonomy): domain Eukaryota; kingdom Metazoa; phylum Chordata; class Amphibia; order Anura; family Ranidae; genus Lithobates; species Lithobates pipiens. The sequence continues at coordinate 231,787,968 of NW_027507787.1, forward strand.
TCCAGATCATACATACCCTCCCCTCCCTGGATAGGCAGATTGCTGATCTGTTGTCCTTGATTATGAGCGGTGTCCTGGAACGTGCACACCAATCCGGGTTTTTGACCAGCATTTGTTGCATGCTTTTCCAGGTCAGTGACTCGTTCTTGAAGCCAAAGGACAAAGTGCCATAGGTAGGTAGGTGGGACTTTAAAGGCAACTACAACTCCCAATGAGACTATATTTAAAAACATGCATTTTATTTGTATATATTAAAATCGCATTACTGATATTGCAACAATTTAACCACCCCAGCCCCCGGGTCCACATCATATTTGGGGGGGGGGGCTTTGAGTGGAGATGTCTGGATGATGGTGCAGCTACAGGCATCATCCAGATCTTTTGAAATCTCAGGCTTTCTAGCATAGAGGAGACTTCTGCTTGCTCCTGAGCTGCACTCCATAGACCCACAGCGGGGCTTAGTCTTGACCCCCCCCCCCCCCCCCCCCCCCTGCAGCAGGAGCCCATGGCCCTTTGTTGAACAGGAAGTGTGAGGAGAAGTGATGCAGCCATGCACAGTGCTCCTTCACACGAGGATGGGGGGAGGGCAGAGAAATATAAAACGTTTTAGCTTAATGCAAGGAATGCTTTCTGTTTAAAAACATTTTTAAGGCTGCTTTCACACCTGAGTTGCTTTTTTTTTTTTTTTTTTTTTTTGCTTAAGGCATTTTTCAGGCGCTGCGCTCCAGACGTGAATGGGTGCCATTAAAATAAATGGGGGGGGGGGGGGGTTTGCTTGGTGGACGTCTTGCAAGCTGAAAACGTTCAGGTGTGAATGCAGCCTTAAGGAAATCCACTATGATGCGAAATACCTGTGTGAGAAGGCCCGGGTGGAAGGGGTTGTCTGTCTCTTGGGATGAGTGCTAGTTCCTGGGGCAGTGATGCTGACTGTTTTGCTGCGGTGGAGCTGGGCCGTGGCCTTGCGCTCAGGTATTTGGCTTTGTGGTTGGTTCTCCTTATAGTGTTCCATAGATCTCTCTTCTACAGGAAGTATTTAGCCTCCTGTGGTGGGGTAAGATGCCCCTCAAACCAAGCCAGTGCTTTAAACATGGCTAGGGCGTTGTATGGCCATACCCCACCCGACATGTTTGGTCGCTCTGTAACCAAGCCCCCGGTAGGCAACCTTTCGGAAGCGTCGCCGGAGCAGTGCATTGGCTGAGGCCATACACATCCATATCCACAGCTGAAGCATTGGGCGGGGTTGAGCGGCGTTTTACCCCACGCTTCTGAATTTCCTGCCTGTCGCCTGCTCCCACTTTCAGGATACTTTGAGCGGCGCTCCAAGTCTACACATGATCACCTTCAGCCTCCCTTTGTTATGTTCTATGGTGCTCCAGCTGTTGCAGAACTTCAAGTTCCATCACCCCTCTGCCTTTGGGGAGTCATGCTTGTAATGGTCAGCCTTGCAATGCCTCCATGGGACTTGTAGTTTTCCAACAGCTGATGGGCCATAGGTTGGGCACCCTTGTATCTAGCAGAACTGTTCTTTCTTCAGGACTTTCTTTTTACGCCGAAGGTCCGCTTCGTTTTGAAGCTCTTGTCATTTTATGCCTTTCTACCGATTTCACAAGGCGGAGTCTCTTCGGAGAAGTAGAGTAGATCCAAGGTTGTCTCTTGGCTAAAAAGAGAACTTTATAGACTGCAGGATCCCTGCATGGTCTGTCCTGGGTTCTCTTATGTGTTTTTACTCATCAAACATGTCTGTTATGGGGTAACCAAGGGACAGGTGTAGCTTTTGGCCCCCTACTCCATGCACTCAGTACAATAATTCTGCAGTATCCTTACCAAAGTCTTGTCTCCCGACGTACCAGAAGACTCCAGGGCCGTTGTCGACGCGCACACACACTCTAAAGCACTTAAACCATTATGGTGGCTGTAGACTTTTCTGGTTTCGTTAATCTTTTGTAGCGGGAGATCATTGGCTTAGTGGCCCTTTAACTTCTCTAAGACGGTTCTGTCTTCTATGCCAATGAACAGAACCCCCCTCTCCCCCCAGGAAAACAATTCAGTGTATAGAATAAATGCATTCAGCTATGATCAGTCCAGGGGTTGGGGGTCTCAGGGGACCAGGAATTTTAGAAGCAGAGCAGACAGCGGGGGAATGGCGGTATAGTCACATGTGTGTTTTAGAGGCCATCGATCGCATCTTTATGCACTTGGCTGATTGCTGGACAAGCTGCCTTGTTGTTCTTCAGCACAATGACGACATGTTTGTCCGGCAGTTGCGCCCATTGCTGAGCACACATTGTTTTTTCCATCAATTGCACAACTGATGATCCTTTGACTGCATGGTAACAGCGAGTGTCAACGTGGACATGGAGTGTGAAGTCACTGCTAATAAACGGGTGGATAAACGTGTGGGAAACCTTCTGACTCCACCTGCTTTCTGTATTGGGATGTTAAACAAGTTTATCCAGTATGCAGTGACTGTACAAAGGTGTGATGTTGTGCTGCTCCCTAAACTGTACATTTCCTGGTCCAGAATAAAGCAAAACCTGAGACGGTAAATAACTCTTCCAGTGTCGTCTGAATTACTTTCTAACCTTGGTGGGGTGTCAGTCGCAAAGCTGACCCCCCCCCCCCTTTATAAAAATAAAATAAAACAACTAAGAGGCTGAGGATATTATCATTTGCTGGAGAGAAGTGTCTGGTCACCAAATTGTGGCCCTATGGTGCTAATGGTATCTTGCTGAAAGGCCTTGCTCATACAGGCATCCGATTTTTATTTATTTATTTATTTATTTATTTATTTTTTTTGTCGAAGAGGGGTATGGAATTAAAATTTCATGGAAGGTCCAATCAGCAGGGGTCTGAGTCTTTGCTATGGCCCAGATCTTTGCTATCAGCCCCTCTCCACCCGTACATCATCGCCCCCTTCACATCAGTTTCCAATACAGCCCTCCCTCCTTTTACATCATTCGCCCCCACCCTCTATAATGGAACCCCTGCTTTATTACATTACAGTGCCCCTTTTTGCATTAAAGCGCACCACCTACCCCCCATTTACATCACAGCAGCTTTACTTGAATGTTCTTCAGCCCACTTTCTTGTATCTCAGTCCCCTTCACAGCCCCCCCTTTCCATGCCCCTTCATAGCCCACTGTTTTTTAATCCCAGGTCCCTTTGCATCCAAGTCCCCTTTACAGCCCCCCCCCCCATGCATCCCAGTCCCGTTCACAGCCCCTCTTTCATGTATCCCAGCCCAACTTCCATGCACCCAAGTCATCTTTAATGCCCCCCCCCCCTTTGTATCCCATTCTCCTTCACAGCCTGCACTTCCATGCATCCCAGTCCCATTTACAGCCCCCCTTTCTTGTATCCCAGTCCTGTTCTCAGTCCCACTTCCAATCCTAGTCCCCTTCCTGGCACCCCTTTTTCTTGTATCCTAGTCCCCTTAATGCCTCCCCTTTTTACTTGTATAGCCTAATCCAGTGATGGCGAACCTTGGCACCCCAGATGTTTTGGAACTACATTTCCCATGATGCTCATGCACTCTGCAGTGTAGTTGAGCATCATGGGAAATGTAGTTTCAAAACATCTGGGGTGCCAAGGTTCGCCATCACTGGCCTAATCCCCTTTACACAAGAGACACCCTTCCAATCATCCCTTCTCCCAGTTTTTCCAATCCTACCTTACGCAGCAATTGGTAGGCAGAAGACGCGGCATGTCTGGACAGAGGGTGGGACTGCCCAGCGTTTCCCGTTAACAGGTAGGTGATTGGTTGCTAGGACCCCCCGCGCGTCCAAGCAACAAATCGCCAGCTTTCAATCTTAAATAGTTCAGCAGTCCTGACATACTGTGCCATCTGCCTACCAACTGCTGTAAGGATGAAAGCTGAAGTGGCAGCGGTGGGGGAGGTTATCAACTGTGAAAGGACACCCAGGCTGCTAAGTGGTGGAGCCGTGGTCCAGATAGGACTGACGTTTGGTCCGGGTCCTGATCGCCGTCCACCATTTAGTGCCGCCTAGTGCAGAGGTAGCTTTTACAAGACTTTTTTCAGTACCTTTCCTAAAACTTTCAGGATCAACTAAACGATTTTCTTTCTTGTCCTTTTGAGGGTCACGGGAATTCAGAAACTGGGTTTCAGGTTATACTGCCTTCTACAGGAGGTTTAGGATATTGGCAAACTGAAAAATTGAAAGCCCCTCTACCAAGCGTGCTTTGGGGGGGTTGGATACCCTTTCTTTAGCATTGCTCATGTAAGTGTGTGTGTGTGTGTGTGTTTTTTTTTTTTTTTTTTTTTTTTTGGTGTGACTTCAATCACAGTTCTCCATTTGTCACTGCTGCTTAGAGCTGGTCTTTTATATAGCTGTTATCTGGATCTGTATTTACTAAGCCTTGCTTTGAAGGCCAGACCCCTCTCAACTGGACTTTTGGGGATAGCCTAGAACAGTGATGAAGTACCTTGGCACCCCAGATGTTTTGGAACTACATTTCCCATGATGCTCATGTACTCTGCAGTGTGGTTGAGCATCATGGCAAATGTAGTTCCAAAACATCTGAGGTCCCAAGGTTTGCCATCACTGGCCTAGAATGTGATCTTTAACTGCAGTGCACTTGAGAAGCTCCACAATGCAGAGTCGTGGCTCGGCCCCAAGTCTGACCCGGTTTATGAAGACTTTTTTTTTTTTTTTTTTTTTGTGAGTAATCCAGATCAGGCCGAAGAATTTGGGAGCTACATTACGGTTTGCACTTTGGGGAACTGTGACGGAACCGATCCCACACTTCAATTGAGTGCTACCGTCAGTATACCGCTTCCTAAGTCTGAATATAGATATCAGATATTCCAACCGCTCACAAGCACAAAACAAGATGACACTTGCTTAGCTACTCAACATGGACTGTCACATTTCTCCCCTTTCGGCAGGAGACTAACACAGGAGGAGACCCCAGACGGGTTGACTCCGAAGTTAGTCAGTGATTTCAGTCCCCCAATGCCGGTATCCACACAGTACCCCACACGAATTGGTCCAAACGAAGTATTCCTCACCCAGCCACCCTCTGCCTCTTTCAGAGAACATATCCGCCGCTGGGGAGAGGCCTGGACTGACCCTTCTCCCTCACATCTTTTCAGCCGCTGGAGAGAAGATAGGGTGACTGGGCTCACTCCATCAAGTTGTTGGGGTTCTGAGCCGACCGCCCAGCATCCCTGGGGTATACAAGTGGACACTGAAATTCCATCCATCGATATCAGCTCAAGCTGCAGTTGTGTGTAAGGGCCAGTAGCATTCTGTCCTGTTAGCACTTCAGCTGAGTACCCCACATCATCCACTCCAGCTGACTTTTGGGGAATCAGGCCAACTGCCCCGGCTCCCTGGAACTCTGCAGCCGTTACCAGTGCTGGGCAGAGGTTGGTAGCACTCTGCCCGGTTGCCAGCGCTTCAGCTGAGTTGGTGTCATCATTGTGGGGTGCTGTCTGCTGTTTGAACTCCCTTTCACTGGTTTGGTCTCCCAGGTGCATGTACCCTTGTTGGGGAGGGAAAATGTCTGCTTCTCCTCCCTTCATCTCTGAAATCCACTGGGAGAGAGGGACCATCACCTTCTCACCTTGGGCCTCCGAAACTGCCATGGGTGTGGAGCAGGGGTCTGCAGTACTCTGTCCTGCTGCAAGTACTTGAGCAGGTGATGCGTAATCTATGACATCCTCTGATGAACAGTCTATTAAGTCCATAAATTCTGTAATCTGTGGCTGGAGAAATGGGCCAACTGCCCCAGCTCCCTGGAACTGCACAGTTGCTGCCGGTGCTGGGCAGAGTTTGATAGCACTCTGCCCTGTTGCCAGCCCTTCTGCTAGTGGCTCCACATAATCCGCTTCGGCAAACTGTTGGGGCAAGAGGCTGGATTCCTCCACTCCCAAACTGTGTAGCTGCCATTGGGGAGGTGAGCTGGCTGCTTCCTTTTCCGTTTCCTCATCTGGCTGCTGGGATGACATGTCTGTGGTACTGCCTCCCAGGTGCACAGATCTTTGCTGGGGAGGAAAGACTGCTTTCTTCACCCCGGCCGACGGTTGAGGAGGGACAACCAACACCTCCTCTCCCTTCTCCCCCTGTATCTGCTGCTGGGAAGTGATCGCTACCGTCTCACCCAGAGCTTCTGCAACTGCCACAGGTGTGGGGCAGAGGTCTTGGACCCTCTGTCCGGTGACCAGAGCTTCTGCTGGGGAAGATCCTTACAACTCCACAGATACTGCTGTTGGTGCTGGGCAGAGCACAGTGAAGTTTGGCGCTAATACCAGCTCTTCTGCTGGAGGCTCATCAGGTTCTTCTTCCTCAGCATAAAAGTAAAATCCCCTGTCACTGCAACTGGTGTCTGGGGATAGAGGTTCACCATCTCCTGTCCGTGGAACCAAGAAGATGCTATCGGTTCTGAGCAGAGGTTAGCAGAACTCTGCTCTGTTGTCAGCACTTCAGGTTTGGGGACAACAATCTCTGGAGTTTCCACTGCCGATTCTCTGGCATGCTGCTGAACGTGTTCTAGCAGTTTCCTGTATGCCCTTTCCAGATGCTGTTCCTTCCTTAACAAATGGTCCAGATCAGGTTTAAGCTCTGAGACCCCTGCAAAACCGAGCATAGCCTCTCTATGTTCTCGCAGGTCCTCAAGGGTAGGTTCCCCTTCATCGCCAAACACAAAACGATCTGTAAGGCTCTCCCACAGCAATCCAGGGCCTCCAAAGTCATATCCCTCCGGAGAGCATTCTGTTGTCTCCCCTAAATATCCCTGCTCTGCGTGCCATTGCAGAGCCCGATAATGATTGTCCAGCTCTATCTCCTGCTGGACCAGCCTGTCCAACTCTGTCACCCATTGCTCCTGGGGCTGCTCTCCCAGGAATGCCAACCGCAATGCCCGTTAGTGACTGGCCCGTTGCTCTTGGGTTGGAAAGCACTTGCCCTGTTTTATACCAGCGAGCTGGAGGGCTCCAATCCAGAGCTCCACCCGAATCCACTGCCTGAGCTCCAGGTATTCATCCTCGGACACAGTCCTGGTGTATGCAGAAAGGACAATCAGCAGAAGCCCCCGGAACTCTGATGCCAGGTCCATATCTCCGCTGGGGTGACTTAAGTCTGCTATCCTGATCTTGGATCCCAGTGGAGGTTTGGATGTCCCAGACTGCAGGAAGCAACCCACTGCTTGCCACCAATGTGACGGAACCGATCCCACACTCTTGAGTTGACGATTGAGTGCTTCCGTCAGTATACCGCTCCCTAAGTCTGAATATAGATATCAGATATTCCAACCGCTCACAAGCACAAAACAAGACGACACTTGCTTAGCTGCTCAACATGGACTGTCACAGCACAGGAACCTCTTCAGATTTCGCACCACTATTGGTTTTACTGTAAGAAGGGCTAAAGTGGTTGTGAAGTTCACTAATGTTAAACACTTGACCTCAAAGATTTAATTTACATTCCCCCCCCCCCCATTAACCATTTGACCTAAAAGATTTACATGCCTCCACCCAGCCCCCCCTTTTCATGACCGGGACATTTTTTGTGATACAGCACTGTATTACTTTAATTGACAATTGCACAGTCGTGCAACGCTGTAACCAAACAAAATTCACGTCCTCCCGCCCCCACAAATATCGCTTCCTTCTGGTTGTATTTCATCACCTCCTGCAGTTTTTATTTTTTGCGCCATAAACATACAAATGCATACATACAATTTTTGAAACAAAAAAACAATTATTTTTCTTTTTGCTATAAAACATCCAATGGAAAAAAAAATCGAATGCCCTCATCAATTTAGGCCAATATGTATTCTGCTAAGTATTTTTGGTAAAAAAACAAATAAAAATCCCAAGCGTTTATTAATTGGTTTGTGTAAAAGTTATCGCATCTAAAAACTATGGGGTGTGTGTCGGGACACTGACACTTTGTGGCAACCAGTGACACTAATACAATGATCAGTGTTAAAAGAAATTCACTGTCACTGTACTGATGACACTGGCTGGGAGGGGGTTAACATCAGGGGTGATCAAAGGGTTAACTGTGTGCCTAACAAGTGTTTTCTCACTGTGGGGGAGACATTGATCCATGATTCTTCTTTCTCTTTCGTTCATTGATGGACACAACTCCATTAATCTTGACTAGGGTTATTACGCCACCTTCAGGAGAGGACTAGGCAGAACATGTAATACATGTGAAAAACAATAGAACTGTTTCTGCGGTCCCTCTGACAATAACCCCTCAGCCTGCTTCCTGCAGCTCAGTTTTTTTTTCTGCCTAGGAAGCAGAAGGACCTAGGCTCCCTGCCGGGACCATCGGTCCTGGGAATTTTTTATTTTTTTTTGCCTTTTGCGTAAGATTTTGATCCTGTGATCTTCTATCAGCAGCCGGCTGGGTGACAGGCTGGATAATATAGCTCCTTGTAGTCTCCTTAGCCTGACCATCGAGCGTGTGCAGGCCCTAGCTATGCACTGGGTCGGCCACGACATGCCCCTCAGGCTCCATGTGGGCTCTGCATGTCCTGCCGCCATAGCGCTGACCGCCGCCATTTTCAGTGTATTCTCTGTGTACAGCGTGATTGTCAGCCATTTTCTGTTAGCCTCTGTGAGAAGCGTGGTCGTCTGCCATTTTCCCTGTGTTTTTTGATATACAAGGACGGCCGGCGGCCATTTTCTTGTAGCTTCAGCACGTTTTTTCTCACCAGCGCTGGTTCCTGTGCTTCAGAACAGCACTGTTTTTATTCCTGGACACTTGTGAGCTGACACAGCGATCAGCGACAGCACGGCACAGCACTCGGTCAGGGTGGCGAGTTCTGCGGTGGGGGCCCCTCAGTCTGTAGCAGCTAGGAGGGTGGGATTGAGCACCTTTTCCTAAGTCCCCAAGGGTGGCAGACAGGGTGGGTTAGCATGGCGTCAGAAGCTGGTGTTTCCTCTCCAGATCTCCCTGCAATTGCAACCGGTTCACCTGCAAATGGTGCAGTGCCTTTGGATGCTTTGTCAGAGGTCCTTGAAATGTTCGTTGCCAGGGTGGAGGCGGAGAGCTTTGATTCAGACTCGGGCTCCGCAGTGACTGGCGGCCCCTGTTCTGACGCGTTAGAGGACGCTGACCAGGACCGTTCGGACAGTGAGGATGATTCCGGGTCTACGCAGGAAAAAGCGCTAGTTGGAGAACTTATCACCGCTGTGCCTGATACCCTGAAAATGCAGTATGCAGCAGGATCCTCTGCCGAGGGGGCGGTCCAGCCTGTACACCGTAAGCCAGAATAAGCCAGCCTGTACATCTAAGGTGTTCTCGTATCTGACTTATTTTGATAAGTTCATATACAAGGAATGGGGAAGTCCGCAACTGACCTTTTCGGTCCCAAAAAGGATGGCGGTGTGGTACCCCTTTGAAGAGAGCCTCCTTAAAAAATGGTCGGCTCACCCGGTCGTGGACCCCCCAGTTTCCAGGTTAAATAAAGTAACCACGATTTCAGTAGAGGGGGCTCCTGCTTTTAAGGACCCTACAGACAGGAGGGCTGAGGCAGTGGCCCAGTCCATGTTTACAGTGGTGGAGTCTGCGCTACGACCGGTATTGACCACGGCATTAGTGTCGCAAACCTAAAACTAACACACTGTGAATTGGAGAAGCAACAGTCTCCCCCAGTCTGTGTAGATCTAGCAGACCAGTTGGTGCATGGCCTAAAGTATGTCTGTGATGCGGCCCTAGATACACTTCCCCTGCTCTGCAGAGTATCAGTATCAACAGTGGTGCTACGGCACCCAGTGGCGTAACTAGAACCTTCAGGGCCCCGATGCAAGAAACCATGAAGGGTCCCCCTGAACCCCAGCCCGTTCCCTTCCCTCCGAGTCCGGCGGTGGAACTCCAGGGCGTGGTCACAGGTATGACCTTTGTGAGTCCTGTAGTTCCACCAGTGGCATCAGTAGTTTTTTTTTTCACTCTGGCTGGGGAGAACAGACATCGGACTGAGCGGCAATGCATGGAGCAGGAGAGGGGTACGCTGATGAGCCGGCCGAGGACACAGGTCATGCGGGGAATGCACAACTAAAGAGCAGCCAGTGCAATAGTCGAGCATGGAGCTCTTCTAGTCACCCTCAACCTCCAGCCACCCGTGTGCATGGTGCACTGGTACCCCTAGCTGCCTATGCTGCTGCGGGCTGTATATAGAGGGGGCTGCATGGGCCCCCTGCAGCACAGGGCCCAGTTGCGGTCGCGACTGCTGCACCCCCTATAGTTACGCCCCTGACGGCACCTAATCTTGATGAAATTCTGGTCTGCGGACCAGGCATCTAGGAAAGCCTTGACAGATTTGCCCTTCCTTGGTGAGCGGCTATTTGGAGCTTCGCTAGATGACATATTAAGAACGTTGCAGATAGGAAGAGCACGTTGCTCCCTCAGACCAAGAAGGGTAAGGAGCCACGCCGCAGCCAAGGGCCCTCCTTTTCCACTCAAAAGAGGCTTTTTCGTCCGCCTGGGACTTCAGGTAAGCGCTCCCAGTCTGGCCAGGGTGACTGCGGAGGGACAAAAGCGTCCCTGGTCTCGCAAGCCTGCGATCAAAAGTACTACCACATGAAAGTTCGCCCCTGCCCGACACACGGGTGTGGAGGTCGCCTTCGAGAGTTTGCAGCTCGGGGGGCCTCCCGGCTGTTCGACCAATGGGTCTGCAAACTGATTTCATTGGGCTACAAGATAGAGTTAATCTCTTGGCCACCAAACAGATTTTTTCCCTCCAGCATACCCTTACTCCTGGCTCGCCGGGAGGCCCTGTTTGGGGCAGTAACGGACCTGCTCAGCCGTGGGGTGATAGTGCCTGTTCCAAAATCGGAAAGGTTTCAGGGATTTTACTCCAATCTGTAGTGCCCAAAAACGAAGTGGTACGTCCAATTCTGGGCCTAAATTCTTTGTGAAAGTACAATGGTTCAAAATGGAATCAGTTCGTTCTGTAGTCACTGCACTCCATCAGGGGGACTCTGGATATCCAGGACACGTACTTGCATATACCCATATGCTTCAAGCATCAGAGGTTTCTGCGATTTGCAGTGGGGGAAGAGCACTACCAGTTTGTGGCTCTCCCCTTTTGCCTGGCATCGGCACCCCGAGTCTTTACTAAGGTATTGGCTCCATTTTTTGGCATTGTTGCGACAACGTGGGGTCGCAATCGTGGGTTACCTAGACGATCTCCTTCTGAGAGCAGCTTCCGCCTCAGAATTAAGGGAGGATGTGGCGATCACCATGCAAACTCTACAGGAGTTTAGGTGGGTGTTGAACCTCAAGAAGTCGGTGCTAGTGCCGACTCAGCGCCTGGAATACCTAGGCTTACTGCTGGACTCCGTGGAAGTGAGAGTTTTTCTCCCTTCAGACAAACTGCAGACTCTCAGAGCCACAGTGAAATTGTTGATGAACCGCAGGTGGTCGTTGCTGCATTTCTGCATGTGAGTTCTGGGCCTCATGTTAGCCTCCTTCTAGGCGGTACCGTACGCCAAATTTCACTCCAGAGTTGCTGAGGGAGATATTGTCCAAATGGGACAAATCTCCGTTATCCCTGGATCGGCAGATTTAGGTGAGCCAGTTAGTCAGAGACTCTCTTCTCAGTCTGTGAAATCGTTCCTGCCTCTTCATTGGATGGCTGGGTGGAGTACTGGGAGTACAATGGACCCAGGGCCTCTGGTCAAGGGAGGAATCCCAGTTACCGATTGATGTGCTTGAGCTTCAAGTGATCAGGATATGCCTCTACACATGGTCGATGAGACTACGAGGACGTTCGATCAGAATCCAGTCAGACAACGCCACGGCGGTGGCAAATGTCAACCATCAAGGAGGAACAGGAAGCTCGGCTGCAGCACAAGAGGTCGTTCACATCCTTCAGTGGGCAGAGTGACATGTACGTGTTGTCGACCATATACATCCCGGAAGTAGAAAATTGGCAGACAGACTATCTAAGTCGCCAGTTGCTGGACCCAGGAGAATGGTCATTGCATCCAGAGGTGTTCAGACTCCTTTTCCTGTGGTGGGGCACACCAGATGTGGATCTTCTGGCCTCTCGGCTCAATCGGAAGGTGCAGTAGTTCGTGTCCAGGACAAGAGATTCTTGGGCGGACGCTTCAGGCGCGTTGGTGGCTCCATGGGAGCAGTACCGGCTGATTTACGACTTCCCTCCGCTCCAACTGTTACCACATTAGCTTCGCAGAGTGGAGGCCGAGGGGATTCCAGTAATACTGATTGCCCCAGAATTGGCTTTGACATCCCTGGTACGCCGACCTAGTACGCCTGGTGGCGGATGCTTCTTAGCGGTTGCCGATGCGAGAAGACTTCCTATCGCAAGGTCTGATACTCAATCCTTCTTTACTGTCGCTGGTTTTAACGGCATGGCTGTTGAAGGCCAGGTGCTAAGGTACCGAGGTCTGTCGGACTCGGTAATCTCCACTATGCTGAGGGCACGAAAATATTCTTCTCTGAAGATATACCATCGTACGTGGAAGGCTTGTATCTCCATGTGTGAGGAGATGGGGTGGCGTCCACGCACTTATTTCATTTCCAGGATCCTGCTGTTCTTACAGTGGTGAGTGGACAAGAAGCTGGCCTTGAGCACCATCAAGGGACAGATATCAGCCTTGGCTGTTTTTTTTCCAATGACCCCTGGCGTCTCACTCATTAGTGAGCACCTTTGTGCAGGGGGTTCGACATGTAGTCCCTCCGGTGCGACCACCCCTACCTCCGTGGGATCTGAACCTGGTGCTATCAGCGCTTCAGAAACCGCCGTTTGAGAACATCAGGGAAATTCCCTTGTTGACTCTTTCTCATAAAGTGGTCTTCCTAGTGGCTATTACATCTGCCAGGAGGGTTTCTGAGCTGGCGGCCTTGTCCAGCAAATCGCCCTATCTGGTTATCCACAAGGATAAGGTGGTATTTTGTCCCCAACCTTCTTTTCTGCCGAAGGTGCTTTCGGCTTTCCATCTAAATGAGGACATTGTGTTACCATCTCTGTGTCCTAAACCGACACACCCTAAGGAGGTGGCCCTCCATTCCCTGGACGTGGTCCGGGCCCTATGGGTATACCTGTCTGCCACGGCTCCCTTCCGGAAGTCAGATTCTCTTTTATTTTCGGTTGCTGGCCCGAAAAAAGGGCTGGCGGTCTTGTCGACCACCATCTCATGGTGGATCAGAAAGATTGTGGTCCAGGCTTACGCCCTGGAGGGGCAGGAGCCCCCCCCTTTCCTGTCACAGCCTATTTCACCAGGGCAATAGGACCTCTTGGGCCTTCCGACATCAAGTGTCAGTCTCCCAGGTGTGTAAGGCGGCAACTTGGTCGTCCGTTCACACTTTCACAAAGTTCTACAAAGTTGATGTAAGCGCATCTTCTGATGCCTGCTTTGGCTGCAAAGTTTTGCTGGCAGCCATGTAATGTTGCAATTTACACTCTGTTTCTTCTTGTTAGAGAAAGTTACATTTTGATTGTCAATGCATTCTGATGCATATATTGACCGCAAGTTCTGATGCGGTTAGTTCAGATGGTGACTCCTCCGTTGGGGCGTACCTCTGGTTGTGGGTGAAGTTATGTTTGCTGTTCCCACCCCTCGTTATGACACTGCTTGGGGGCGTCCCTACGGTCAAGATTAATCGAGCTGTGTCCATCAATGAACGAAAGAGAAATAGGATTTTTGTACTCACCGTAAAATCCTTTTCTCTGAAGTTCATTGGCGGACACAGCACCCCCCTCCTATTAGTTTACATTATACTGCTTGTTGACATACTGAGCTGCAGGAAGCCGGCTGAGGGGTTATTACCAGAGGGACCGCCCCCTGGGCGGAACTGTACAGTTCTGTTGTTTTTCACATGTGTTACATGTTGTGCCTAGTCCTCTCCTGAAGGTGGCGAAATGACCCTACAGTCAAGATTAATGGCGCTGTGTCCGTCAATGAACTTCAGAAAAAATGAGCTTCAGGTCCCTCCTCTTCATCGGGTGACCCCAGGTCTCTCCATAAAGAGGACCTAGCATCCTTTTTTTTTTTATTACAAGGGATGTTTACATTCCTTGTAATAGGAATAAAGATGCTAAAACATTTTTTTTTTAAAGAAGCGACACATACTTAAGTCACGTACACATATGTAAAGTGCCTTCAAAAAGTATTCATACCCCTTGAAATTTTCCATAAATTGTCATGTTACAACTAAAAATGTATATTATTGGGATTTTATGTGATAGACCAACACAAAGTGGCACATAATTGTGATGTGGAAGGAAAATGATAAATGTTTTTCAAAGTTTTTTTACAAATAAATATCTGAAAAGTGTGGGGGGGGGGGGCGGGGCATTTGTATTCCGCCCCCTTTACTCTGATGCCCCTTACTAAAATCTAGTGGAACCAGTTGCCTTCAGAAGTCATTCAATTAGTAAATAGAGTCCACCTGTGTGTAGTTTAATCTCAGTATAGATAGAGTTGTTCTGTGAAGCCTTCAGAGATTTGTTAGAGAACCTTAGTGAACAAACAGCATCATGAAAGCCAAGGAACAAAGCAGACAGATCAGGAGTAAAGTTGTGAAGGATTTTAAAGTAGAGTTGATTGGCATACTTTCATTAAAAAGAGATTTGGGCTTCTGCTTGCGGAAAGTTTTAGCAATCGGACCTTTTTGAATTTTAATGTATTACTTTATTACTCCTTCTCTATCCTATTACTACTTTTTTTTGGTGTGAAAGAAAAGAAAAAATATGCCAGAAAGATAATCAGATTGCAGAATGTCCTGAAATATCTCTTGCTCCAAGGAGCATTTGTATCAGTATCTCAGTAGGACAGGTTGGATTCCATTGAAACCTATTAATGGTACAAGAACCAAACAATGATATTCCTCCCATACTGGACCTACAAAGCCTAAACAAATACCTTCAAATTCCAAAATTTTGCATGGAACCTACAAGGTCCAATATTGCCTCTCAGAGACAAGGAGAATACTCGGTCGCAATAGACAGTCAAGATGCCTATCAGCATATTCCCATTTATCCACCACATCAGCACTTTCTGAGCTTGACGGTAGGAGACAATCACGTCCAGTTAGTCGCACTGCCTTTTGGCCTATGCTCTTCTCTCAGAGTTTTTACAAAGCTTCTTCTTACCCTTCTAAGGTCTCAGGGCTTCCAAGTCACGAGTTATCTAGATGACCACCTCCTGAAGGATTCATCTCTCTTCCAGCTATCTGCAAATGTCTACAAGACCATTCGGATGTTTCAGGCTTTTGGTTGGGTAATCAACCTCTGAAAACCTGTTTATCTTTGCCTGGAATACTTGTCCAAATTCTGGATCAACTCCAAGCCTTCCTTTCACTCTCCTACTCGAAACTTGGGATCAAAGAGACCCCCATATTAGATTCTGCACGAGAGTTCTGAACCTCACAGTGGCCTCTTTTTGAGGCTGTTCTATTCACCCAATTTTCATTTGAGACCTCTCCAGCACGTCTTGTTGGCATGGAACAGACATGCTCTTTTTTGTCGACCTGTCCATGCTCCTATCCTGCCATGCAAGGAACTCCCTAGCTCTGTGGATTTCCTACCCAGCCTTGACAATAAGGAAGTTGTTTCTTCCTTATCACTGTTATTGCAACAGATGCCAGTCTTTGGCTGAGGAAGATTGTCCCAATCCCTCACAGGCTAGGGAACATGGTCACCAGAGGAAGCCAAGCTCCCCATTAAAGTGGTTGTAAACCCTTAAAAACCACTTTGACCTACAGTTAAGCCTAGATTAAGGCTTACCTGTAGGTCCAAGCAATATCTCCTAAACCTATATGGTTTAGGAGATATTTGCCCAAAAACGGGTAGACAGCGGCGCGCAGGCGCACTGAGCGCGGCATTCTCAGCGACGGAGCTGCCACGCGTGGCGGCTCCCGTGCGCATGCGCGGGAGTGACGTCATCGCGGTTTCGCAGAATGACAGCGGCGGAGCTGCGAGACCCCACCAACAAGATGAATGCGTCGGACTACAGGGGGCAGCGGCGACTTCGCTGGCTCCTGTGTCAGGTAAGTGACACATAATGGGCTACTATGCGATGCGATGCGATGCATAGTAGTCCATTATGCTTTACCTTTGCAGGGAATGAAAGAGGAAGTAACACCCATCAGGGTTTACTTCCTCTTTAAAGGCTAAGTTCACCTTTATGAAAAAAATGTAATGCAGATATACTGTATTTATCGGGGTATAACACGCACCCCAAGTTTAGGAGGGCATTTTAAGGAAAAAAGTTTTAGGAGAGAAGTTTAAGGAAAAAAAAAACTTACATTTAAATGCCAGTCAATGCAGCCTTATCAGTGTGCATCTGCAGCCTTGTCCATCATTGCAGAATGATCAGTGTCATTTGCAGCTTGCCCCACGCTGTTTGCAGCTTTGCAGTGTCATTTGCAGCTTTGCAGTGTCATTTGTAGCTTGGCCATGTTTAAATTTCCCGCCGCCGAGACAGACCGAGCGAGCGCCTCTGAAAAAGACCGAGCCGACTTGCTCGGCTCCGCTCGTAGTCCCGCCTCCCTGCTGTTTCTCTAGCGAGCGCTGCCGAAATAGACCGAGCCGTCTGTACTGTGTATTCGGCTGGGCTCCACTCGCAGTCCCGCCCAGTATGGACGGGACTGTAAGCCGAGGCCGAGCCGAGTACACAGTACAGTCGGCTCGGTCTTTTTCGGCAGCGCTCGCTAGAGAAACAGCAGGGAGGCGGGACTACGAGCGGAGCCGAGCAATCGGCTCGGTATTTTTCGGCCGCGCTCTGTATTTTTGACTCGCAGACAGTGGGGGGTCGGCGTATAACACGCACCCACGACTTTCCCCCGATTTTAAGGGGGAAAAAGTGTGTGTTATACGCCGATAAATACGGTATTTGCTGGAAACGTGCAATGTCAGGCTTCTGCACACACTGCCTACAGTTCTGTGCTCATACCTCTGTACAGAATGTCAGTTTCAGAGATGGAGGCAGTGTGAGTGGACTAATGCCGTGTACACACGGCCAGACTTTTCGTCAGCAAAGGTCCGAGGGAACGAATCCGTCGGACAATTCGACCATGTGTGGGCTTCATCAGACCTTTGCTGTCGAAAAAACAGACAGACTTTAGATTTAGAACATGTTTCAAATCTTTCCGACGGACACGAGTCTGGACAAAAAATCTGTTCCTCTGTATGCTAATCCGACGGACGAAAACCTACACTAGGGCAGCTATTGGCTACTTACTATGAACTTCCTTATTCTAGTCTGGTCGTACGTCATCTCTGTGGAATCCATCGGACTTTGGTGTGATTGTGTTTAGACAAGTCCAATTTGACGTAAGTCTGTCGAAAAGTCAGACGGAATTCAGTCCATCGAAAAGTCCAGTCGCATGTACACGGCATAAGAGTGCGCTAATCAGCACGCTTGCAGTGTATTAAAAGTAGAAATCTATCTGCCAGGGAAATAGAGAGGACTTGTAGTTCATTGGTTCACAGATTGCTATGAATGAATGACACCACTGGAGCCCCGCATAACTGCACAATTTCAAATGCGACAGCGGGTGCAGGGGAGAAGAACCCCTGACTGTTGTCTCAGGAAAGTGGGGCTCTGGCAGCAGCAGGAGCCATGTGAATAGGAGCAAGTTATATCAAAATATGGGTGTAACATATAACAAGCTCCTAAAGGTGGTCCTATCCTTTAACATCTTGGAACTCAGAGTGATAAAAATGGCTCTGTACCACTGACCCTTTTCTTCAGGGACAACCAATCAAGGTGAAATCGGACAATGCCACGCATGTAGCCCAGATCAATCGGCAAGGGGGGAACTAGGAGTCTTGCAGCTCCTAATAAAGCAAGCTAGATCATCTCATGGATGGAGAGACACTGTCCAGTAATCTCTGCAATCCACATCCCAGGAGTGGACAATCGGAAAGGCTGATTACTTCAGCTGTCACTGCCTGGACCAAGGGGATTGGGGCCTTCACCCCGACATCTTCAACTTGATATGTCAGATATGGGGTGACTATGGATTTGGATATCCTGGCCTCCAGATTCAACCATAAGATACCTCCTGTTTTTGGTCAGGACCAAGGATCGTCTAGAACTGGCATTGGATGCTCTGATAATTCCCTGGACTACTCGATGCCTTTCCTCCAGTGCAAATTCTGCTTTAAGACTAGAGAAAAGGAAGAAGCTGGTGGTTCTCATTGCTTCAAAAACTGACCCAGAAGAACCTTGTATGCAGATATGCTCAGACACCTAGGAGACAACCCCGGGCCTCCTCTCTGTTCCATACTTCTCAGTCACTGGCTCTGATGCATGGCAGTTGAAGATCAGGTCTTCAGGGACAGAGGGGTCTCAGAGTCTGTCATTTCTACTTTACTAAAAGCATAAAAACCCTCTTCAAGAAAGATCTATTATCGTACCTGAAGATCCTTTTGTGAGCTGGCATGAACACAGGCACTTCAATGCCAGAGGCTACTCTGTGTCTCGCAATCTGGCCTTCCTACAGTCAGGACTTGACAAGAACTTGGCCTAAAAGTGGCACCAGGGGCGGACTGACAACTCATGGGGCCCCCGGGCTATCAGAGATTATGGGGCCACATAGTATACAAAAACACACACACACACACAGTATACAATCACACAGTATACACATACATGTACACACAGTATACACAGACATGTTTCTATTGGCTGAGAAGGTACTGGAGAGGTGGGGCAGCTATAATCTCGGGATTTTAGACAAAAAGGATGTCGGTAAGGGACATTTCAGAGACAGATGTAAAAAAAAACACTGATTTTTACATACTGTCCCTGGTTTTACTGAGGCTGGCAACCCTGATGGGGCCCCCTAGTGGCCCGGGGGCCCTCGGGCAGTGCCTGAGTGGCTAAATGGTCAATCCGCCCCTGAGTGGCACTAAACTCTGGTTTAAAAAGAAAAAAAAGGAAATTCTATTCACGCATGCAATCCTAATTAAAAAAAAAAAAAAATCTTATAATTCTCTCTGCCGCCTCCAAATCCACAATCTTTTTATTTATTTTTTGCTGCTTTGATGTGACTTCCTGTTAGAGGGTGGTTATACTCATTCTCCATGGTCCTACTGCATGTAGAAAAATAGCTGCCCTCTCTTGTTCACAAGATAGACCAGGGACTATGGGCTATAGAGTTTGTAGTGTGCACAAAGCAGTGGACATGACCTGAACTAATGGGCTGTGCTGAGTGGGAAAAGGGAAACTCATGGAGGACATTACAAGGAGGCAGAAAAACACAATGGGAAACCATTTAGTGAAAAATAGATAACAGGGACAATAAGGAAATCGATGTATATGGATTATTTTTTGGTAATAATGATATCCTTTAGTGGCACTATAAGTACTCTGAAAAGACAGGTTTTGGCCTTTTATTCAAGGTGTATCTGGGATCAGATCTCTGCAGGACACTGTGCTTCCTCTGGACATTAATCTGGTTCTGTTTTTCCGGCAGAAGACACTTTTTTTTAACCCATCTGGGATATCCTCATGGGTGACCAATGTGCAAAGTATCTGATAGAACTCTAGTGTAAAGGCCAATTCCTCATTATTCACAAGGGCCAGGTAGTCTTGCGCTCATGACCCTCCTTTCTTCCTAAGGTGGTATCAGGCTTCCACCTCCATAAAGACGCAGTCCTTCCCTCCTTCCCTCTTTGTACCCTTCTTCAAAGCACCCAAAAGAAATTGCCCTTTATTGCCTGGTTGTAGTCAGAGCCATCAGAGTCTACTTCACACAGCTCCAGCTGCTTTTAGGAAGCTAGACTCCCTTATTGTCTTACCCTCAGGACCTTGCAAGGGGCATCCTGTTTCACAATCCGCCGTTGCTGGATGTATAAGTCAACTAATTTCAAGAGCTTACACTCTAAAAGGCAAGGCTCCTCCTGCACTGTTCTATGCTCAGTCCACCAAATGAGTGGGAGTCTCCTGGACCTCAAGCCTCTGTTGCCTAGCTTTGTAAGGCCACCACTTGGTATAAGTATATATGTTTCTTTTTCTGAAAAGACACACCTCTCTTTTGAATATTTATTTTTAAAATATCAGAATGGAGACGTATAGAAAAATCAACAGACATACATGATGAGTTCAAACAATAGAAAACTGACCCCAAACCATCCTAGCTTCTCCTAAATGAAAACTGCTAATGGAAGCCCAATGTGGATGATTCATCAGAGCTGCAAGGATGAGGCCAGATATGATTTTTTTTTTTCGAGATCACAAATGAGACACAACAGGGGTGCCCATTTTCCCCTGAAATTTTCATCCTCACTCTAGAACCCTTCTTTTGCAAGATGCGGTTCAATCCCTATGTAACCGTCTCTGCCAAACCTTCTGGAACCCACAGGGTGGCAGCCATTGCCGATGATTTAATTCTTTTTCTTACAAACCCCTGTACTTCACTTGCCAACCTTACTAAAGGAGCTACAGGATTACAGAAACGTCTCCAAATTTAAAAAAATTTAAACAAATCTTCGACCCTTAACATCACTTTGGACTGAGATACCATGTGGTACCTGCGGCCCCAGTTCTTTTTCTGTTGGGCCTCTGACTCTATTTGTTATCTAGGGACCAACATTACCCCTGGAGACTTGTATTCTGCGAATTCTGAACCTCTTCTCAGGAAACTTCAAGATGAACGGCTAGTCTGACAATCCGTGACTCTAACTTGGTTTGGTCAGTGCAGTGCCCTGAAAATGACGGTCCTACCCCAAGTCCTTTTCCTATTCCAAGACCTTCCCCCCTTACCCCTTCTTCATGAAAATATGCACTGTTTCGGGACGTTGTGTGGTCCTGTAAGAAGTCTCGCTCAAAATTACAAATTTTTTTATTGCCTAAGGCAGTGATGGCGAACCTTGGCACTCCAGATGTTTTGGAACTACATTTCCCATGATGCTCAACTACACTGCAGCGTGCATGAGCATCATGGGAAATGTAGTTCTAAAACATCTGGGGTGCCAAGGTTCGCCATCACTGGCCCTAGCTCTCTGGAGCAGTGGGCCTTCCTGACATAAGGGGCCTAATATATTTGGCCCACCACCTCACCAGACTAGTTGACTTATATTGTCATGGCTCAGCAAAACATTGGGTGGAGATGGAGGTGGAGGACTCCTGAGGTACTGCATTGAGCTGGCTCTGGATCTCCTCCCAATTACCATTTGAGCTTCTAGAACATCCCACTCTGGGGAGCATGATTGCAGTCGGAAAGGGAAACCTTTTGCTGTACCTTGATCTCACCGCTCCCCGAACCCTTACTTCTAGTTGTTGGCAACCCGAGTTTGTTCCTGCACTACAAACCGAACTTTCCCAGCACCTCTCCTCCTGCAGCTATTCTAATTTCTCTGACTTTCAGGAGAAGGGGATACCCCTCCCTTGGATACTGGAAGCCTTTTTCATCCACTTTTGGATTCCTGGAGTGGGCTGCAGTTGCTCCATTTTCTGCATAAGCTCTGTAGACAGCCTGGCATGGCTAGTCCCGTAACTGACCTTGAATGGATATGTCAACAGGAATCCATACTTTATTACCTTTCTACCATCTATCTCTCTCTGATCCAGGTGAAGGCTCATTATATCCCTCCCTTCCTGGTAAAATGGGAACAGGACCTAGGACTCCAACCAACAACCAAGAAAAGTCCTCCATTTTGCCCATAAACCCTCTGTTACCAGAATCAAGGAGACAAGTTCCAAGATACTTATGAGATACTATAGAGTTCCAACTACCTCCATCAGTTCTCCCCTCAGGCATCCATTGACTGTTGGAGATGAGGCGAAAGATGGGGTGTGCTGCTTCATGTATTTTGGCCGTGTCCAAGGGTACGGTCCTTCTGGCGCAAAGTGTCGGATATATCATCAAACAACTTGAAATTTAATAAGCTACACGACTACCAAAGGCACCGACATTCTAATGATATGGTCAAAAATAAAAAAAAAGGGCAAGGTGGACTTTTGAGGTGCCAACAATGAGCGAACAAATATAACAAAAAACAAACTATACATTTTTATTATTACAACATCCATAAAATCACATAATTAAAGGCATAGACGTGTACAATTTATAGATACGGTGGGTATAGAAAAGAAACACCCTCTTTAAAATAATCACATTTTATTGCTTTGCAGCCGGAAATAAATACAGACACAGTTTTTGTTTTATCCAGCTGTATTTACTCAGTGCAACTTATAACATCCAAGTGAAAGATGATATAACACCAACAGAAATCAACAGAATCACTGAGTTGGAAAAAGGACCACCCCCCTTATGTCAGTATTTTGTTGGACCACCTTTTGCTTTAATTCCAACCTTCAGTCTGTTGGGATTTGTCTCTAATAACGTTGCACATCTAGACTTTGAACTTGAGCAGTTCTGCAAAGAAGAGCGGGCAAATATTGCAGTTTAATTTAATGGTGACTGTTTGTGGAATTGCAGTCTTCAAGTCATTCCACAGATTTTCAATGGGGTTTAAAAGGAGAAGTCCAGCCTGAGCTTGTTTGGCTGGGTTTCTCCTAAGGGTCACAGGAGTGCAATTCGTTTTGCACTCCTGTGACCTGTTTTCAGCAGAGAACGGTCTGAAGCCTGCTCTCTGCTGACGTCACGCAGTGCGTCATCCCGCTTTCGGAAGTCTGGATCCGCCAGGTGCCTGGACTGATGGCCGTCTCAGCCTCTCAGCGAGTCGCTGAGAGGCTGAGACAGCCACTCCTCGCCCCTCCACGGCTCAGCGCTCCAATGAGCACGGGGGTGAGCAGAGCAGGAGAGCTGCTGACTGACAGGCAGCAGCTCTCCGCACGGGGGAGCTGAGAGAATTGAGCCATTGGCGATGTTCAATGGCTCAGTTCTCGGTGCAGAGGCGGCGGGGGACAGATGCAGAGTCGGACAATGCTGCATCGACCTAGGCAAGTATGATTATGGGTAAAACTTTGGGCTCTGGGATATGCCTAGGCCATGCAAGGACAGTCACCTTTTTTTCCTTCAACCACTGTGTGCTCATTGTTGCTGTGTGCTTTGGGTCATTGTCATGTTGGAAGGTAAACCTTCCTCCCATTGACAACTTTCTGGCAGAGAGCAGCAGATTTTCCTCAAGAATTTGATGGTATTTTGCCCCATCCATTCTTCCTTCTATCCTGACAAGCGCTCCAGTCCCTGCTGCAGAGAAACACCCCCATAGCAGGATTTTACCACCTCCATCCTTTACTGTAGGAAGTGTGCTATTTGGATGGTGAGCTGTATTGTATTCCGCCAGACATATAGTTTGGTGTTGAGGCCAAATAATATCGGTGCATCCCTTGTTTTCAGATATTTTTTTTTTATTGTTGGCACCTCAAAAGTCCACCTTGCCCTTTACTCAGTCTGTTGAAGATGAAAACCCAGCCTGTCTGCTGCACTTTTCGCCCAGACCAAAAATAAATAAATAGAAAGCCCCCCTGGACCCTGACTATACAGTACACTTTTTTGAATGCGGCAAAGGCGTGTATTCCACTACGGTGGAAGCAAACATGTTCACCTACAAAGTCTCTTTGGTTTGAAAATCTTAACGAGATTCTGTACATGGAAGAAAAAAAAAATCAAAAAAGGTTGCAGTCCAAACTAAACAGTAGAAATATTAAGTGAATATGTATGTGGACAAAAATGTAAAAAAAATTCTCATATTCTAAACATGAATAACAGATTCTGGTGAAAAATTGTTATGGTAATATTAAATTAATGTCCAAGAAGAGATGTTCTCAGCAGTGTCGTCACAGATGCCCCATGACGACGTCAAATCTGTGACGAAACGCGCCGGGAGGAGCGACGTACTGACGTCACAGCGCGCTACATCCATTGTTTGCAAGCAGGGGCCTGTGTACTGCAGCCGGCCGGCCGCAATTTTTACTTATTGTTCTTGTTTTTATACGCCTATGGCTTTTGTTTTTTACATTAATAAATGTCCTACGGATTTTTACCTATGGCCAGCCTATTTCTCTGTATTTGAGCCACTTTGCCCCACCAATTGTTTGCAACGGTATTGGTTGCCTGTGGAGGATTTGGGGGGGGGACCCTTCTATAGAAGTGACGACCAGATCGTGCACTGAAACCGACTGAGGAAGAGGCCCAGGCTGGGTAATAGCCATAGGCAACAAATATCTTACAGCTGGTAAGCGCACATTTCACTTGGTGCAAAGTCACTTTAACTGTGGACCTATCACAAGCTGTCACCAAATATTGCACTAATATTGGACACTGCTGAGAAGATTAAGAGAGGTATGTACTCCAGAGAGAGAGATATCATTTTGCCCCTGTTCAAATCATTAGTAAGACCTCATCTGGAATATGCCGTTCAGTTTTGGGCACCAGTTCTCAAAAAGGATATCGGGGAACTGGAGAAAGTGCAGAGAAGGGCAACCAAACTGATAAGAGGCATGGAGGAGCTCAGCTATGAGGAAAGATTAGAGGAACTGAATTTATTCACTCTTGATAAGAGGAGATTAAGGGGGGATTTGATCAACATGTACAAATATATAAGGGGTCCATATAGGGAACTTGGTGTCGAGTTATTCACTTTAAAGTCAACAAAGAGGACAAGGGGGCACTCTTTACGTCTAGAGGAGAAGAGATTTCATCTCCAAATACAGAAAGGTTTCTTCACAGTAAGAGCTGTGAAAATGTGGAATAGACTCCCTGCAGAGGTGGTTATGGCCAGCTCAGTGGATTGCTTTAAGAAAGGCCTGGATTATTTCCTAAGTGTACAGAATATAACTGGGTACTAAAATTTATAGGTAAAGTTGATCCGGGGAAAATCCGATTGCCTCTCGGGGGATCAGGAAGGAATTTTTTCCCCTGCTTTAGCAAATTGGATCATGCTCTGCTGGGGTTTTTTGCCTTCCTCTGGATCAACTGTGGGTATAGAATTGGGTATATGGGCTGGTATATGTATGTGTGTATATATGTGTATTTATGTGTATGTGTTTATATATATATATATATATATATGTATGTATATGTGTATATATATATACATATATATATATATATATGTGCATGTATAGTATATTTTATTTTATTTATTTTTTATTTTTGGTTGAACTGGATGGACTTGTGTCTTTTTTCAACCTGACTAACTATGTAACTATGTAACTATGTAACCCGTGTAAATCCAGAATTTTTCTTTCCCTTTTCTCTTCCCAGGGAGCAATCCCCATCTTCACACCTCTCCCCCCCCCCCACATTCTCCATCTTGCCATTGCTCCTCCACCCTCCCTTCCCCCACCCTAACCTCAGGAGTCCAGCTGCGAGTACTTTGCATAATGATGGAGCCATCGATCACTGGGCATTGGCCACACCCAGATATCAAGCAATTTTGCTGCAAGTTTGAAAATGATGTGCTAAGCTATTGCTAGACTTGCCAGTCAGCGGCTCTCTCCTCTGACCCCCATCACTTACTCGAGCGCTGGGCTGTGAAGGAGGCGGGAGCAGTCGGCTCAGGCTCTCAGCAGCTCTCTCTTCTGACCCCCCATCACTTTGTGAAAGGGGTGGGAGCAGTCGGCTCAGGCTCTCAGCAGCTCTCTCCTCTGACCCCCCATCACTTACTTGAGCGCTGGGCTATGAAGGGGGCGGGAGCAGTCGGCTCAGGCTCTCAGCGGCTCTCTCCTCTGACCCCCCCATCACTTACTCGAGCGCTGGGCTGTGAAGGGGGTGGGAGCAGTCGGCTCAGGCTCTCAGCGGCTCTCTCCTCTGACCCCCCCATCACTTACTCGAGCGCTGGGCTGTGAAGGGGGTGGGAGCAGTCGGCTCAGGCTCTCAGCGGCTCTCTCCTCTGACCCCCCCCATCACTTACTCGAGCGCTGGGCTGTGAAGGGGGCGGAAGCAGTCGGCTCAGGCTCTCAGCGGCTCTCTCCTCTGACCCCCCCATCACTTACTTGAGCGCTGGGCTGTGAAGGGGGCGAGAGCAGTCGGCTCAGGCTCTCAACGACTCTCTCCTCTGATCCCCCCATCACTTACTCGAGCGCTGGGCTGTGAAGGGGGCGGGAGCAGTCGGCTCAGGCTCTCAGCGGCTCTCTCCTCTGACCCCCCATCACTTACTCGAGCGCTGGGCTGTGAAGGGGGCGGGAGCAGTCGGCTCAGGCTCTCAGCGGCTCTCTCCTCTGACCCCCCCATCACTTACTCGAGCGCTGGGCTGTGAAGGGTGCAGGAGCAGTCTGCTCAGGCTCTCAGCGGCTCGCTGAGAGGCTAACCCGGGTGCCGGCCCAGGCTTATGGGCGGATACCAACTTTATGGTCGTGATAACGCCCGAGCCTGGACCGACTTCTGTGACGTCAGCAGAGAGAGGACTTCAGCCCGCTGTCTGCTAAAAATGAACTGCACTCCTGTGACCCATAGGAGAATTACAGGCAAAAGAGATTTGGCTTTACTTCTCCTTTAACCGCTTCAGCCCCGGAAGATTTGGCTGCTGAATGACCGGGCCATTTTTGCGATTCGGCACTGCAGTCGGCTCAGGCTCTCAGCGGCTCTCTCCTCTGATCCCCCCATCACTTACTCGAGCGCTGGGCTGTGAAGGGGGCGAGAGCAGTCGGCTCAGGCTCTCAGCGGCTCTCTCCTCTGACCCCCCATCACTTACTCGAGCGCTGGGCTGTGAAGGGGGCGGGAGCAGTCGGCTTAGGCTCTCAGCGGCTCTCTCCTCTGACCCCCCCATCACTTACTCGAGCGCTGGGCTGTGAAGGGGGCGAGAGCAGTCGGCTCAGGCTCTCAGCGGCTCTCTCCTCTGACCCCCCATCACTTACTTGAGCGCTGGGCTGTGAAGGGGGCGAGAGCAGTCGGCTCAGGCTCTCAGCGGCTCTCTCCTCTGATCCCCCCATCACTTACTTGAGCGCTGGGCTGTGAAGGGGGCGAGAGCAGTCGGCTCGGGCTCTCAACGGCTCTCTCCTCTGATCCCCCCATCACTTACTCGAGCGCTGGGCTGTGAAGGGGGCGGGAGCAGTCGGCTCAGGCTCTCAGCGGCTCTCTCCTCTGACCCCCCCATCACTTACTCGAGCGCTGGGCTGTGAAGGGGGCGGGAGCAGTTGGCTCAGGCTCTCAGCGGCTCTCTCCTCTGACCCCCCCATCACTTACTCGAGCGCTGGGCTGTGAAGGGT
Organism: Lithobates pipiens; assembly: GCF_037356315.1. Lineage (NCBI taxonomy): Eukaryota > Metazoa > Chordata > Amphibia > Anura > Ranidae > Lithobates > Lithobates pipiens. The sequence goes on from NW_027507787.1 coordinate 231,815,035, forward strand.
GCAGGAGCAGTCGGCTCAGGCTCTCAGCGGCTCGCTGAGAGGCTAAGCCGGGTGCCGGCCCAGGCTTATGGGCGGATACCAACTTTATGGTCGTGAAAACGCCTGAGCCTGGACCGACTTCTGTGACGTCAGCAGAGAGCGGACTTCAGCCCGCTGTCTGCTAAAAATGAACTGCACTCCTGTGACCCATAGGAGAATTACAGGCAAAAGAGATTTGGCTTTACTTCTCCTTTAACTGCTTCAGCCACGGAAGATTTGGCTGCTGAATGACCGGGCCATTTTTGCGATTCGGCACTGCATCGCTTTAACTGAAAATTGCACGGTCGTGCGACGCTGCACCCAAACAAAATTGACGTCCTTTTTTCCCCACAAATAGAGCTTTTTTTTGGTGGTATTTGATCACCTCTGCGTTTTTTTTTATAAACAAAAAAAGAGCGTCAATTTTGAAAAAAAACCACAATATTTTGTACTTTTTGCTATAAAAAAAATTCCCACTTTTGTTTTAAAAAAAAAAGTTTAGGCCGATTCTTCTACTTATTTTTGGTAATTAAAATTGCAATAAGCGTATATTGCTTAGTTTGCGCAAAAGTTATAGCGTCTACAAAATAGGGGATAGATTTATGGCATTTTTATTATTATTATTTATTGTTTTACTAGTAATGGTGGCGATCTGCGATTTTTATCAGGCCTGCGACATTATGGCGGACACATCGGACACTTTTGACACATTTTTGGGACCATTGGCATCTATACAGCGATCAGTGCTATAAAAATGCAGTGATTACTGTAAAAATGTCACTGGCAGGGAAGGAATTAACATCAAGGGGTTAACTGTGTTCCCTCTCTGTGTTCTAACTGAAGGGGGGATTGGACTGTGTAGCGGAGATGACAGATCGCTGTTTATACTTTGTACCCTCAGAGAACCTACACACACAGATCCCGCATTGGCTCTGGGGGCGTGTGGCGGGCGCGTGCCCCCCCTAGTGGCCACAGGGCGAAGCGACCTTACATACCGTTGTTTCCCCCTGCCGCGCCATTCTGCCGCAGTAAAACTGCAGCGGCTGGTCGGCAAGTGGTTAAAGTGGTTGTAAAGCCTCATTCTAGGCATTAAGGTGAAAAACCTTCTATGCTGCACCCCCCCCCCCCTTTTACTTACCTGAGCCCAATCTGATCCATTGATGTGCAGCCGCTATCTCTCTCCTCATTGGACAGATTGATAGCTGCGGGAGCCATTGGCTCCCGCTGCTGTCAATCGAACCCTGTGACACAGGAGCGAGCCCGCATGGGTGCCCTAATGGGAAGCAGCCAGGAGCACCGGCGGGGCACCCCAGAAGAGGAGGATTGGGGCTGCTCTGTGCAAAACCCTTGCACAGAGCTGATAAGTATGACATGTTTGTTATTTTTAGATCTAAAAAAAAAAAAAACACAAAGATTTACAAACTCTTTAAACCTAGAATAATGTCTTTAGTACATAGGATCAGATGGCTGCTATGAGGAACCCGTCTACTTCTGCCCGCTGAGATCTTTGTATATGCTTCCTTGCATTCCTGATGAAGCAGATCCGTCGACCTGAGAAATGCGCCAAGTGCGACTCCTATCTTACCATTTAAATTGGCATGATAGAAGATGATTGGACTCTTCCATATATTATAATGTGCCGATTGGTGAGGCTTTCAGGGTATCACAGCAATAAAAAATAAAAAAAATTCATATATATCTATTTATGTATATGCTTTTAAGTCTCAAGCCTTTGTTTGTTTGATTTTACGCCTATTATAGAGCCTTTGTAATAATAAAATCCTAGTTTTATGCATTGATATTATTATGTAGTCTTTTGCTGTAGCACCTGATAGTTGTTTTTCGGTGGTGACCTCACTTCTCCAGCCTTCACAAAGCTGTCTTCTTCCCTCTAGTGTGCTGCAGTAACTACCAATGTCAGCAGGGGGCAGCCTTGTGCCACCTTTTATCTGCTACCTTCCATAGATGATCAGACTAAAGCACATCTCTTTATGCTGCTGGTGCAGAGGATGGCCACAAGGGTACAAGCAGCCCTGGCCAGCCTTGGTTTGCATACAAGAGCCTCAGAGAAATGTTTTGCACTTGTAGAAAGCTCTGATGAGAGGGGTTTTTTTTTCTCTGTGCATTCCCCCTTGTCCTGGGATCTGCTCGTCTATCGGATATGGCAGATATATCTGGGACCAGGGATATAGACTGTGCTGGAATGAAAATCACGTTCTGTGTGAAAACTGGATGCAAAAATCCAGATTAAAAAATAAATAATAACCCATCATCTATCAATATCGCCATTTCTTCAAGTGTAGGTCAACCTGAATCGATTTTTCGGGATGTTTGGCATCGTGTCTCACTCTGTTCGATTTTCATAACCCCTTCAATACCGGACACTTTCACCCTCCTCCTGCCCAGGCCATTATTCAGCTTTCAGTGCTGTTGCACTTTGAATGACAATTGCGCGGTCATGCTACCCTGTACCCAAATAACATTTTTGTATCATATTTTTGAGACAGATAGAGATTTCCTTTGGTGGTATTTAATCACTGCTGGGCTTTAAATTTTTTTTGCTAAATAAACAAAAAAAAAACAAAAAACAGACATTTAAAAAAAATAAGTTTTTCTTAGTTTCTGTTATAAAATTTTGCATAGGCTGCACCGATGGGCGCTGATAAGCCTGCACTAATGGGCGATGTGAGGCTGCACTGATAGGCTGCATTGATGAAGCTGCACTGTTGGGCACTGATGAGGCTGCGCTGATGGGCACAGGTGAGGCTGGACTGATGGACACTGATAGGCTGCATTGATGAGGCTGCACTGATGAGGCTGTAATGATGAGCACTGATAGGCTGCACTGATGAGGCTGCACTGATGGACACTGATAGGCTGCGTTGATGAGGCTGTAATGATGAGCACTGATAGGCTGCACTGATGAGGATGCACTGATGGGCACTGAGGAGGCTGTACTGATGGGCATTGATGAGGCTGCACTGAGGGACACTGAGAGGCTGCACTGATGGTCACTGATAGGCTGCACTGATGAGGCTGCAGTGATGGGCAATGATAAGGCTGCACTGATGGTCATTGGTGAGGCTGCAATGATGGGCACTGATAAGGCTGCACTGATTGGCACTGATAGGCTGCACTGATGAGGCTGAAGTGATGGGCACTGATGAGGCTGCACTGATGGGCACTGATAGGCGGCACTGATGAGTCTGCACTGATTTGCACTCATGGGAGCTGATGAGGCTGCACTGATTGGCAATGATGAGGCTGCACTGATGAAGCTGTAATTATGAGCACTGATAGGCTGCACTGATGGGCACTGGTGAGGCTGCAGTGATGGACACTGATAGGCTGCGTTGACGAGGCTGTAATGATGAGCACTGATAAGGCTGCACTGATGGGCACTGCTGAGGCTGCAGTGATGGGCACTGATAAGGCTGCACTGATTGGCACTGATAGGCTGCACTGATAAGGCTGCACTGATTGGCACTGATAGGCTGCAGTGATGGGCACTGATGAGGCTGCACTGATGGGCACTGATAGGCGGCACTGATGAGTCTGCACTGATTTGCACTCATGGGAGCTGATGAGGCTGCACTGATTGGCAATGATGAGGCTGCACTGATGAAGCTGTAATGATGAGCACTGATAGGCTGCACTGATGGGCACTGGTGAGGCTGCAGTGATGGACACTGATAGGCTGCGTTGATGAGGCTGTAATGATGAGCACTGATAAGGCTGCACTGATGGGCACTGCTGAGGCTGCAGTGATGGGCACTGATGAGGCTGCACCGATGGGCACTGATAGGCGGCACTGATGAGTCTGCACTGATTTGCACTCATGGGCGCTGATGAGGCTGCACTGATTGGCACTGATTGGCATTGATGAAGCTGCACTGATGTGCATTGATAACCTGTGCTTATAGGGCTGCACTAGCAATCAGTGCCCTGATTATCAGTGCAAACAGTGTTCAGACAATCTTGCCAGTTATAGGCACTCCTTTCCTAACACAGACACAGCGTGCGAGGAAAGGACTGCCGATAACCGGAAAGTCTTTTTACGTGTGAAAAGCTGTGATTGGCCCTTTACCCCGATGTGTGATCAGCCTTGTCCAAAGGACCCAGCGGTCACAGAGCATGCCGGATGTGCAGGGGGGAGGTACAGGGAGGACATCTATGGACACCCTGACAGAATGTTAGTGCCGCTCTGTAGCTGCCCTTTGGCTATAGCGCGGTAGTGGTACTAGAGTCGTTAAGCAAATCGTTTTTTCAATGTGAATCTGTTAGAAAGCGTCCCACCTGGTGGTCCTGCCAGTAACAACAATTCCTGTTGCAGACCTGAAAAATGAAGCCCTGCAGGCTGACAATGCCGCTGCTAACTACCATGGGAGAGGAGCCCATACCGCTGCAGAGAGAACCGCAAAGATATTTGCTTCCTCAGGGGATGTGTGAATGTTCCAATATACAAAGTTCTTTAGAACATGTCGGGATAATGTGTGTCTAATACAAATACCGCTTTATTACATTACTTGTGACCACCAAAGTTTTTACATGCTGTACTACATGTTAATGAATTATCCAGACATGTTTCGCAAAGATATTTGCTTCCTCAGGGGATGTGTGAATGTTCCAATATGCAAAGTTCTTTAGAACATGTTGGGATAATGTGTGTCTAATACAAATACCGCTGTATTACATTACTTGTGACCACCAAAGTTTTTACATGCTGTACTACATGTTAATGAATTATCCCGACATGTTTCGCCAAGATATTTGCTTCCTCAGGGAATGTGTGAATGTTCCAATATACAAAGTTCTTTAGAACATGTCGGGATAATGTGTGTCTAATACAAATACCGCTGTATTACATTACTTGTGACCACCAAAGTTTTTACATGCTGTACTACATGTTAATGAATTATCCCGACATATTTCGCAAAGATATTTGCTTCCTCAGGGGATGTGTGAATGTTCCAATATACAAAATTCTTTAGAACATGTCGGGATAATGTGTGTCTAATACAAATACCGCCGTATTACATTACTTGTGACCACTGAAGTTTTTACATGCTGTACTACATGTTAATGAATTATCCCGACATGTTTTGCAAAGATATTTGCTTCCTCAGGGGATGTGTGAATGTTCCAATATACAAAATTCTTTAGAACATGTCGGGATAATGTGTGTCTAATACAAATACCGCTGTATTACATTACTTGTGACCACCGAAGTTTTTACATGTTAATGAATTATCCCGACATGTTTCGCAAAGATATTTGCTTCCTCAGGGGATGTGTGAATGTTCCAATATACAAAGTTCTTTAGAACATGTCGGGATAATGTGTGTCTAATACAAATACCGCCGTATTACATTACTTGTGACCACCGAAGTTTTTACATGCTGTACTACATGTTAATGAATTATCCCGACATGTTTCGCAAAGATATTTGCTTCCTCAGGGGATGTGTGAATGTTCCAATATACAAAGTTCTTTAGAACATGTCGGGATAATGTGTGTCTAATACAAATACCGCTGTATTACATTACTTGTGACCACCGAAGTTTTTACATGCTGTACTACATGTTAATGAATTATCCCGACATATTTCGCAAAGATATTTGCTTCCTCAGGGGATGTGTGAATGTTCCAATATACAAAATTCTTTAGAACATGTCGGGATAATGTGTGTCTAATACAAATACCGCTGTATTACATTACTTGTGACCACCAAAGTTTTTACATGTTAATGAATTATCCCGACATGTTTCGCAAAGATATTTGCTTCCTCAGGGGATGTGTGAATGTTCCAATATACAAAATTCTTTAGAACATGTCAGGATAATGTGTGTCTAATACAAATACCGCTGTATTACATTACTTGTGACCACCAAAGTTTTTACATGCTGTACTACATGTTAATGAATTTGAATCTTGATTTCAATAAATATTTGATATATTTTTAATTTTTAACATCATTTTTAATTATGTTATAATTCAATTTACTGTTGCACCGTGAAAATCCCTCTGTCCTTGTTTCCCTTTCACTCGTGTAATATTTTTGGGATGTGGTGCTTTTCTTATTGGGTGTTTGCTATGTTTTGTTGAACCATTGCCTTTTTTTTTTTTCTATATTTCAAGGGCTCCTCTGTGTTGAAAAGGTTGAGAAAGGCTGGTGTAGATATTTGGTTGTAGTCCTTCTTGTTACTTTAGTAGATTCTAGAATGTCCTTTCTTCTGCACCTTAGGGTTTGATCAGCACATCATGTATCTACTGAATCATCTTCTCGTCCTCCAGCAATCAGATCCTTGTGTCTGGTGACAGCGAAATGCCTGAGACTGACCTTCATGGAAAGTGCCCCTTAGACACATGGCCGACCATAGAGGAGGCCACATAGGAGGCCATGCAGGTGGACAAGGAATGACTGAGAACATTTCCTTTTGATCTTCCACTATTTCCAAAATAAAGCTGGTCTCTCCCGTGTGATCATCGGATATCCCCCCCCCCACCCCAGTGAAAGAAAACAAGGGAAGACTTGGAGGTCAATGTCGAGGAGCAGTAGGCATGCAGCAGGTGGCAGGGCCTGGGACACAACTTTCCTGGGGAGGCCTTTGTGAAGTCTTTGCAGAGGGACCTTGACGGATGTGTCAGCAATTCCCCTTTGTGGTTGGGCCTCTCTGGAGTGCTATGTTTGGTCTAGTGTACCGCTGCACCTGTGCCTTTTCACCCCCCCCCCCCGATCTAAGCCAGGCCTTGTTGGCACATGAATGGGAAGCCGGCTGTCCACTACTTTCCAGCAGCCTCATCTGCACAGGCTTGAAATAACAAGCTTCCCAAGTCTTCTCCCACCTTGAGTGTCTGAGATTCTTCTCCTTCCCCTTATCAAAACATCACATGATGGGGATCTTCGCTCTGAGAGCCCTTTTCAGGTTCTCTCGGCTTTTTTTTATCTTTCAGGAATCTTCAGAGCTTTAGAATTTCACTTCTCCGCCTCGGAACACTCTATTTTATGCTTTCAGTGTTTATGCTGCCTAAAGAAAACATAATCCTATTGTGAAGGCATGCCCTATCATGGAGGAGTGAAATTCAATGAGTGGGTTTGCAGAGATGGAGAAGGTATTTAGAAGTGGAGGGATGAGTTGATGGTATGAGCCAGAGAGTGTTTGGAGATAATAGAGATTGTTAGGAGAGTTCATTCAATGGTGAAACCCATCCACACAGGGCATTTATATGGAGCATTTGTGGCAGGGCCAGGACAAGGGGTGGGCAGGAGGGGCGGCTGCCCCTGGCGCAATGGTATATTGCATGGGTAGGGGGCACCCCAAGCCTAATCCTAAGGGAAAGGGGGGGTGCAGTTTGGCATCTTTGCCCTGGGGTGTTATTTTATAATTTTTACCTACTGAGCACCTCCTCATAGTCACAGTACTGGCGCCAGGTTCAATGCCACCCTGGGAAGAAGTGTCTGACTTTTTATTCTGTGGTCTGGTTTGAACTTCTCATCCAGGTGGACACACAGCTACCATCAGAAAGGACTTTGGATGCGATCCCTGAAAACTCATCTATTCAGGGCAGCCTATCACGTCTCAAACTAATGTCCTACACTTCCATCAGCTCATTCCCGACAGTTATAACCTTTTGTACCACCTGCCCCCACCCTATTAGATTGTAAGCTCTTCTGAGCAGGGCCCTCTTAATCCTCTTGTATTTTATTGTATTGTAACTGTATTGTCTCCTTTTTATATTGTAAAGCGCTGTGTAAATTGCTGGCGCTATATAAATCCTAAATAATAATAATAATAACCTCTGAATCGAACGTCTCTCATTAGGAGGCCTAGAAATCTGTTTATTTGCATTGCCATTTCTCTTTAGCTCTTGTAAGAAAATATTCTATAAAAGGTTTTATATTATTATTATATTATACATGATTTATGTAGCGCCAAAAGTTTGCGCAGCGCTTTACAACATGAGGGCAGACAGTACACTTACAATACAAATCAATACAGGAGGGATCAGAGGGCTCTTTAGAGCTTACCATCTAGAACAGGGGTATGCAATTAGCGGACCTCCAGCTGTTGCAGAACTACAAGTCCCATGAAGCATGACAAAACTCTGACATCCACAAGCATGACACCCAGAGGCAGAAGCATGATGGGACTTGTAGTTTTGCAACAGCTGGGGGTCCGCTAAATGCATATCCCTGATCTAGAATATATAGCTGCCTCCACCAGTGTTTCCAAACATCAGTATTTTTAATGGCATATACAGTATCTCACAAAAGTGAGTACACCCCCTCACATTTTTGTAAATCTTTTCTTCTATCTTTTCATGTGACAACACTGAAGAAATGACACTTGTCTACAATGTAAAGTAGTGAGTGTACAGCTTGTATAACAGTGTAAATTTGCTGTCCCCTCAAAGTAACTCAACACACAGCCATTAATGTCTAAACCGCTGGCAAAAAAGTGAGTACACCCCTATGGGAAAATGTCCAAATTGAGTCCAATTAGCCATTTTCCCTCCCCGGGGTCATGTGACTCATTAGTGTTACAAGGTCTTAGGTGTGAATGGGGAGCAGGTGTGTTAAATTTTGTGTTATTGCTCTCACTCTCTCATACTGGTCACTAGAAGTTCAACATGGCACCTCATGGCAAAGAACTCTCTGAGGATCTGAAAAAAAAAGAATTGTTGCTCTACATAAAGATGGCCTAGGCCAGTGGTGGCGAACCTTGGCACCCCAGATGTTTTAGAACTACATTTCCCATGATGCTCTGGCACTCTGCAGTGTAGAGGAGCATCATGGGAAATGTAGTTCCAAAACATCTGGAGTGCCAAGGTTCGCCATCACTGGCCTAGGCTATAAGAAGATTGCCAAGACCCTGAAACTGAGCTGCAGCACTGTTGCCAAGACCATACAGCGGTATAACAGGACAGGTTCCACCCAGAACAGGCCTCACCATGGTCCACCAAAGAAGTTGAGGTCACGTGCTCAGCGTCATATCCAGAGGTTGTCTTTGGGAAATAGACATATGAGTGCTGCCAGCATTGCTGCAGAGGTTGAAGGGGTGGGGGGTCAGCCTGTCAGTGCTCAGACCATATGCCCCACACTGCATCAAATTGGTCTGCATGGCTGTGGTCCCAGAAGGAAACCTCTTCTAAAGGTGATGCACAAGGAAGCCCACAAACAGTTTGCTGAAGACAAGCAGACTAAGGACATGGATTACTGGAACCATGTCCTGTGGTCTGATGAGACCAAGATAAACTTATTTGGGTCAGATGGGGACAAGCGTGTGTGGCGGCAACCAGGTGAGGAGGACAAAGACAAGTCAAGCAAGGTGGTGGGAGTGTCCTGGTCCGGGGCTGCATGAGTGCTGCTGGCACTGGGGAGCTACAGATCATTGAGGGAACCATGAATGCCAACATGTACTGTGACATACTAAAGCAGAGCATGACCCCCTCCCTTCAGAGACTGGGCTGCAGGGCAGTATTCCAACATGATAATGACCCCAAACACACCTGCAAGATGACCACTGCCTTGCTAAAGAAGCTGAGGGTAAAGGTAACGGTTGGCCAAGCATGTCTCCAGACCTAAACCCTATTGATCATCTGTGGGACATCCTCAAACGGAAGGTGGAGGAGCGCAAGGTCTCCAACATCCTCCAGCTCTGTGATGTCATCATGGAGGAGGGGAAGAGGACTCCAGTGACAACCTGTGAAGCTCTGGTGACCTCCATGCCAAAGAGGGTTAAGGCAGTGCTGGAAAATAATGGTGGCCACACAACATATTGACACTTTGGGCCCAATTTGGACATTTTCACTTAGGGGTGTACTGACTTTTGTTGCCAGCGGTTTAGACATTAATGGCTGTGTGTTGAGTTATTTTGAGGGGACAGCAAATTTACACTGTTATACAAGCTGTACACTCACTACTTTACATTGTAGACAAGTGTCATTTCTTCAGTGTTGTCACATGAAAAGATAGAAGAAAATATTTACAGAAATGTGAGGGGTGTACTCACTTTTGTGAGATACTGTATGTACATAAATAATAATGCACTTCAGCTTAATATGCAAGACATGAAATACTGAAAATGTATCAATGTGCAATCAAACAGTGAACTGAATAGTCCATAAGGTTCAATATGGAAATAAGTCCATGTGCCAATAGCAATGAAAGTATATATAGTGGAATGAAAGTGGATCTAATTCTTCTCAGGACAATGATATATGCCACCTGGTGGCAAACTTGAATTGTAAAGGAATTCCACCACACGCACGTGCCCTCCACCGTAATCGAGCCACTTACCAGATGGTTGTGATGCCCAATTACAGAGATCAAACACACATGAGAAATAATGGACCCCTCTGGGTGTCTTTATATGGGATCAGTATGGTATTCCCCAATACCAACACCACAACTTTGGATCCAACCCAGACAGCCACCATAGAGGAAAAGAAACACAGCGTGAATACCGCTAGGAGGCGTTTATTGTTAGAACAATATTAACCACTTGACAACAGGGTACTTAAACCCCCTTCATGACCAGATTAGCTTTCAGCGCTCTCACCCTCCTATCGCGCTGTAAACGGCCTCCCAGCAATTGGCGTCTGCGCTGCAGCCGTCTTTGGGCTATAGTGCGGACACCTAGTGGTTAAAGTCTAATTTAAAAAAGAAATAAATAAACATATTATACTTATGGCTTTGCACAGATCAGCCCGGATCCTCCTCTTCTCAGGTCCCACGCCGGCACTCCTGGCTCCTCGCTCCTGCCATGTGCCCCCATAGCAAGCAGGTGCACTCCCGACCCGCGGCTCTGTGTGTCCATTGACACACGAACCGTGGCTTGGCCCCGTCCCCTCCATCTCCTGATTGGGTCACTGGCTGTGATTGACAGCAGCGGGAGCCAATGTCCAATCAGGAGTGCAAGTCCTCGGAGGGGAAAGGCTCTCGTGGACATCGCTGGATCGAAAGGAGGCTCAGGTAAGTGTAAGGGGGGGCTGGGGGCCGGGGGACTGCCGCACACAGAAGGTTTTTCACCTTCATGCATTTTATGCAACCTTGTTGATTTGCATGATTCAGGACAATAAAAAGCAATCAAACTGCATGGAGCCTCACCAACAGCCGGCATCGACGGGCATAAAGCCTCACATGTTCGTGGCTACGCACAAATAGTTTCATGCTACAGCGCATCATCAGGAGAACAGAAAAGTAAATGTGGCAGCCAGTAAAAAACGCACTTTCACCTGCTAGTAAAAGGCAGTGACAGGAAAAGGTTACCAGTTAAAAATATGGCTGTGATGCTTGGCATGCGCAGTTCCGGTCAGGAGCTGTCCTTGACCATCAGAGTGCCTGCTACAGTGTGTTCGGGTGGTTCCGGTGGGGGCGGGGGGTCGTCAGGTCTGGTAGAGGTGGAGTCTGGCATTTGTGTCTATGGACGCAAATGCTGGTCTTGGGAGCGTGCCCGCAAGGTAACCCCCTTGGGACAGCGCTTCCCCTAGGGGGTTATCTGATGCAGGGAGAAGCCGCGAGAGTCCCCAGGGGACCACAGAAGAGCAGGTTCGGGGCCACTCTGTGCAAAATGACCTGCACAGTGGAGCTAAGTATAACAGGTTTGTTATTTGAAAAAAACAAAAAAAAACGATCCTTTACAATCTCTTTAATATCTACCTTAGATCACATTGCTAATTGCATATTGTAGGTTTGTAGCCTAAATCAGGGCCATCTTTAAGGCAGGGCAAAAGGGGCAGCTGCCCTGGGCCCTGTCATTGTTGTGGGGCCCAAAGCAGTTGCCTCACACTTGCCAACTATCCCAGTTTAAATTCCCTTGTCCCTTGACGGTTTAGTCCTGTGCTGTGTCCCAATATCTCAGAGTGAAGTGCTGCTACTAATGCTGCTCAGCCCTGCCCTATTGTTGTGTACAGATGACTCACCTGCAGACCCTGTGTTTACATGTAAATAAACGGCATTCATATGTAAATAGCGGCCGCATTACTAAGTAAATAGCTGTGGCCGGCGGCATGGATATGTAAATAAAAGCGGTATTCATATGTATGAACCAGTCATGAGTAAGCACTAGCCTTAGTGCGAAACGCGTCAGTTGTTAGCATCTTTTGCTGTGATGTAATTTGCTGTGCTCCTAAATATTATTTGAATAAAGCATCGTTTTAGCTTTGGAGTGAGGCCGTCCAGAGTTCTGTCATTATCGGCATTCATATGTATATCATGCTCCCCTGCAGTGAGGAGATGATGTGCTGTAACCTCTAGCAACCAATCAGTGAGCAGTATTACTGTACAGTAATCTCTAGCAACCAATTAACAAGCAGAAATAATTTGCTGTAACCTCTAGCAACTAATCAGTGAGCCGTAATGTGTGCTGTAACCTCTAACAACCAGTCAGTAAGCAGTAATAATACACTGTAACCGCTGGCAACCAATCCCAATTGCTGCCTGATCTGATACAGTAAGTGATTTTAAGTTTAGCTGCTATTTATTGTATGCCTTAGAGCAGGTGGAGAGTGAAATTGCATGGGGGGGGGGGGGGGGGGGGGGGGCAAGAAATGTTTTGCCCAGGGTCCAGTCAACATTAAAGACGACCCTGGCCTAAATACTGAAATGTGCATGTAAAACTGTAATTTCATAACTTTTGTAAATGTTAGGAACCCTGCCCCCCCCCCCCCCCTGCAGACTGCAGAGTTTGGAGAAGACATAGGCAGGCATGTATTACACAGCCCATCCCCCCCCCCCCCCCCAAAAAAATGTTTTCTAGGTGCCTTCAGAAAATATACATTCAAAAAATGTATACACTGGCTGATACACCATGTATCAGCCTGCACCCGAGTGCCACCCGCCAGTGGGATGACAGCATCAAGGTGCTGTCAAGCCCCCCATCAGTGTAGTGTGACTTCAGGCTCTTTTTCCCAGTCCAGCAGAGAACTCATCTGAGCTGTGACAGGAGAAAGGCGAGCTGCAGGCTGTCAGAGGTTTCCCCGCTCCTCCACCTTCTCCCATTAGGGAGAAGAGACGCCGGCTCTCACCACCAGGTTCCCTGCCCAGAGCTTCCTGCCCGCTCCGTTCCTTCCCTATTGGCCATAACTGAGGGCCAATCAAAGGAGACAAGGAGATGAGAGCATTATGGGACATGTAGTCCCAAAGATTGGCGGCCCCGTTTTCTACAGGGAGGAGGCTACAGCTCGACCAAGAGAGAGATTGAGGACTGCCACCTGGAAAAAAGCTGAGGGAGAGAGTGCTACAGGACAAGGAATGAGGAGTGTGCTGGGTGGAAGCCAGAGAGAGAGCCGCACTGCCCAGCGCCACCAGAGAGAGAGCCGCACTGCCCAGCGCCACCAGAGAGAGAGCCGTGCTGCCCAGCGCCACCAGATAGAGCCACGCTGCCCAGTGCCACCTGAGGGAGAAAGACTGAGCCACTACCATGATACAGACATGCTACACTACTGACCAGAGTCACCCCGGGGAACCCAGAGTGATCGATCGTCCAGCCGGAGGGATCACTGCTGTAGTTTCGCTGGGTCTGGTAAGAGGGTCTGTTGGCCATTATCCATTACTTATCCTAGGGACTGTACTACGTCTGCAGTCTCTGACCATTATAATGTGATAATGACATTGTCGAAAAGGGGCGGTGCGTGGGTGACCTTAAAATGATGCCCCCCGAATAAAGTTCTGCGGATGCCCATGTTTACAGGCGCTTTGCAGGCGCTATTTTTATCCCTATAGAACCTGTAAAGCGCCTCACTGTGAAAATAGCCTACACGTGCTCCAGCGCTAAAAATAGCTCTTGTAATGCACCTCACTTCTCACTGCTTTCACACTGGAGCGGTGCGCTGGCAGGATGCTAAAAAAAAGTCCTGCCAGCAGCATCTTTGAGGCGCTTTAGGAGCGGTGAATACACCGCTCCTAAAGCATCCCTGCCTATTGAAATCAATGGGCAGCGCTGGCAAAGTGGGCGCTTTTAACCCATTTTTTGGCCGCTAGTGGGGGGTTATAAGCGCCTCGCTTTTGGCCAAAAAGCGACGCTAAAACGATGGTAAAGCCAGTGCCTCAGTGTGAAAGTACCCTTATTGTATTTTAGTTATGATTATATAGGAGGCCTGTGTATTGCCGCTCATATGCTTTCATTTTTGCAGATTGAACACCGTAGAGGTTATGGCTGCTTCTTGACGGTGCTGCCTGAATCATCCCAATATAATTTTTAGACATGTGCAATTCGTTTAGTTTCAAATTCGTTTTTCGACAAATTCATATAGTCAGAAATATTCAAATTGATGACAAACCATTTAACAAATTTTTCCAAAATTAGGAAATTAGCAAATTCTAAAATCCAAATATTAGAAAATTCAAAGATTCAGAAATGTTAAAATACGAAAATAAGAACGAAAATCCAAAAATTTGAAAACCTGAAAATTCTAAAAATCTGAAATAATAACTAACTAATAAATAACTATTACTAACTATCACATTTTAGGTATTGGAATTTCCTTTCAAATTTGGCTGTTAGTGGACGTAATGAATACAAATTTATCCGAAGTTACAAATTATCCAAATTAATGAATGCCGCATTTAAATGAATGGAATGTAACAAATTAATAATAATACATAATAATAACAATAATGATAATAAAAACTTTTTATTATTATTATTTATTATTATTAATTTATTATATTCCATTTGTTTGGATGCAGCATTTATTATTTCGGATAATTTGTAACTTTGGATAAATTTGTTTTCATTACGTTCACTAACAGCCAAATTTGAAAGGAAATTCCAATACTTATGATTTATTAGCCGCTTCCCGCCCGCCCTATAGCCGAATGACGGCTATAGAGCGGACGCTCTCATCCGTGAGGCCGTCCTTGGACGTCCTCGTGTTTACTTCCGCAATGCGCGCCGCCGCGGGCGCGCATCGGGGAAGTTTTGTGTTTGCTGTGTCCCCCCGAGACAGGCAAACACAGATCGCTGTAAACGGCCAATCACAGTGGCCGTTTACAGCGCGATTGGCCTATCCAATGAAAGATGATCTCATATGTAAACATATGAGATCATCTCTCAGCGCCGCTCTCCCTCCTCACACAGACAGCGTGTGAGAGTGGAGAGATGAACGGCTGCAGCGGCCGTAAGTGAAAAAAAAAAAGTTAAAAAAAGTGCCATCCGCCCCAGTGCCATCCTCCCCCAGTGCCATCCGCCCCAGTGCCATCCTCGCCAAGTGCCATCCTCCCCAGTGCCATCCTCCCCAGTGCTACCTGCCCCCAGTGCCACCTGTTAGTGCTATCTGTCCCCAGTGCCACCTGTTAGTGCTATCTGTCCCCAGTGCCACCTGTTGTCAGTTCCATTTATCCCCAGTCCCATCTGTCATCAGTGCCACATATAAGTGCCATCTGTCATCAGTGCCACATGTCATCAGTGCCACATGTCATCAGTGCCACATAGTGCCATCTGTCATCAGTGCCACATATTAGTGCCATCTGTCATCAGTGCCACGTATCAGTGCCATTTGTCATCAGTGCCACCTGTCAGTGTCACGTGCCATCTGTTGTCAGTGTCACGTGTCATCAATGCCACTTATCAGTGCCATCTGTCATCAGTGTCACTGGTCATCGGTGCCACGTATTAGTGCCATCTGTCATCGGTGCCACATATTAGTGCCATCTGTCATCAGTGCCACGTATTAGTGCCATCTGTCATCAGTGCCACATATTAGTGCCACGTGTCATCAGTGCCACGTATAAGTGCCATCTGTCAACAGTGCCACATATTAGTGCCATCTGTCATCAGTGCCACGTGTCATCAGTGCCACGTATAAGTGTCATCATTGCCACGTATCAGTGCCATCTGTCATCAGTGTCACGTGTCATTGTCCTGGTGCTCCAGGGCCTTCAAAAGTGCAATAGGTAGTCAACAAGTTAGATGTGTAATTTATGCTCCTAGAACACCTGATGGCGCTCCCTGCATGTTGGGCCTCTCTATGTGGCCAGGCTGTGAAAAAGTCCCACACATGTGGTATTGTAATACTCAGGAGGAGTACCAGAATTTTTTTGGGGTGTCATTTGTAGTATACACATGTCATGTGAGAGAAATAACCTATTACAATGACAATTTTGTGGAAAGAAATTAAAAAAATCTTAATTTTACAAAGAATTGTGGGAAAATATGACAACATCGAAAAGCTCACCATTCCTCTTACTAAATACCTTGGAATGTCTACTTTCCAAAAAGGGGTCATTTGGGGGGTATTTGTACTTTCCTGACTTGTTCGGGTCACAAGAAGTGAGATCGGCCACCAGTACATCAGATCTGATCAATTTTTTATGATTCGCACCACAGCTTGTAGACTCTCTAACTTTCACAAAGACCAAATAATATCCACTAATTTGGGTTATTTTTACCAAAGACATGTAGCAGTATAAATTGTGGCCAAAATTTATGAAGAAAAATTAATAACAGAAACAAAGAAATATGCGTTTTTTTTTCAAAATTTTCGGTCTTTTTTCATTTATAGCGCAAAAAATAAAAACCCCAGAGGTGATCAAATACCACCAAAAGAAAGCTCTATTTATGGGAAAAAAAGGACAAAAAATTCATTTGGGTACAGTGTTGCATGACTGAGTAATTGTCATTCAAAGTGTGAGAGCACCGAAAGCTGAAAATTGGTCTGGGCAGGAAGGGTGTTTAAGTGCCCAGTAGGCAAGTGGTTAGTTAGTTATTATTAGTTCGTTATTATTTTGGATTTTCGGATTTTCGTTCTTTCAAATTTTCGGATTTTCTTTCTTATTTTCGAGTTTTCAGATTTTAAAATTTTGGGGTTTTTCGAAATTCCAACTTTTAGAATTTTAGGATTTTCCAATTTTTGGATTTCAGAATTTTCTAATTTTCGGATTTCTGAATTTCCGAATTTATTCGAAATAACGAATTTCAACCATAACAGATGACCCGAAAAGCAAACAAAAAAGAAAAACGAATGAAATGAAAACTAAAATTTTTTGACAGTGCACATGTCTAATAATTTGCTATATTGATATATCCTGATTCTTAACAGGTGACCTGAGTGAAGAGTAATATATGTTATTCATGTTGTATCTCAAAAATTTGATCGGATAGTTAAAAATTGGTGCTATTTTTGCAATCAGCCGGTCAAATATACCCAGGAACAGGTCTGAAATTTTAGGCGCCAAATTGGCCTGTGTTATCAGTCATTTATTTTCTGGGCTCCTTCTACCCATAAATACCATGGTACCCTCCAGAAAGCATGCTCCAAGGAGGGGCTTTTTTTTGCAACCCTCCCATACAAGCTACATTTGTGGAGAATTTGTGATATTGTTGTCACATGCACACAATGACCACTCTTTGTCATAAAATTCCTGTAACTGCTTCAGAGTTGCTGTAGGCCTCTTGGTAGCCTCTCTGACCAGTTTCCTCCTGGCTCTCTCATCCAGTTTGGAGCGACATCCTGATCCAGGGAGGGTCTGTGTTGTATCAAATACCTCCCACTTCTTACTAATAGACGTCCCTGTGCTTCTAGGCATTGATAAAGCCTTTGACATTTTTTTAATAAATGTTTTTTTTCTGACATGTTGGTGTAGCGGGTGCCCCCGTTTTTCCCGCGCCCTGCCAAGCTGGCTGCTGTCGAAATGTATAGAGGCTTTCTAGACAGGGAAAGCATTGTATCATGAACTAAAACATGCTGCCTTCCAACACTGACTCTAATGTAACGCGAGCGGCTCTCGCTCACAGACATCTGCCCACTCTGCTCCCTCCCCTGTGTCCCTATTGACAGGAGAAGGAGAGCCAATTACAGGAGCCAATCAGGAGGACTCTAACAAGCAGCAGCAGGAAAAAGAATCCTGGGACATGTAGTCCCCACATCAAATGGTCCCATAGTCTTGTATAGGGGAGGAACTACAAAGCCCAACATGGTCTGGGAGAAGAAGAAATAAAGAATCCATCTTGCTTTTCTGAAGGGAATCAGTCACCACGAGGCAGGACAAGAGACCCAGACCTAGGGGAGAGGTGCTGCCTCCCAGGTCAGTCCACCACGTGATTTTCAGGCATCTGCAGCTGGTCGGGACATCCAGCCTGAGAGAGGGGGGTCCCAGGTGCACCCAGGGGCGTAACTATAGGGGGTGCAGCAGTCGCGACCGCAACTGGGCCCTGTGATGCAGGGGGCCCATGCAGCCCCCTCTACATATGGCCGGCAGCAGCATAGGCAGCTAGCACACACTATTACATACCCCCTCCATATCCCCCCTGGGGACAGGGGCCCCTTCTCACATGGGGACAGGGACCCCCACCTCCCCTGGGGACAGGGACCCCTTCTCACCTGGGGGCAGTAACTTCATCTGCCCTGGAGAAAAGGACCTCATCTCTTCTGGGGGCGGGGACCCCATCCTGCCTAGGGACAGTCCCCCAATGGGGCACCTAAAAATGTAAAATAAATAAAAACTACTGATACCAGTGGTGGAACTACAGGGCTCACAAAGGTCATACCTGTGACCACGCCCTGGAGTCCCACTGCCGGACTCGGAGGGAAGGGCCCTGGCTGGGGTTCAGGGGGGCCCTTCATGGTTTCTTGCATCGGGGCCCTGAAGGTTCTAGTTACGCCACTGGGTGCACCTGCACCGATGATGAAGCATTCCAGTGTGAGCTGACCAGTCGGGTTACTAGAAGAGCCTGCCTTCAACCGGGACGATCGTTTGGGCCTTGACCGCAGGATTTGGTGAAAGGGCACATAGACAGAGTTGCCTCACTTTTGCCTACACTTACCCGAACCTGGGTCTTGTTAATGGTGTTAAACAGTCACAGTGACCGCCTTGTTATCCGGATACTGTCAGCATACCACAGATATACTTTGCTAAGCAGGAATTTAAGTGCACCAACTTAAAGTGGCTAACCGTAGGATCCAAGGCCGCACCTTTCTTCCAAGAGACTGAACTTACTAGTGCCATACGGACACGCACACACATACTCAGGGCTCTGTATATGTAGTGGGTGTGTGGGACATTTTTGGGGGTTGATCCACTGAATTTTGATTTGTGTACAGTGGGCCTGTGGTGTCAGGGGACAGAAGAGAGAGGACTGACATAAGAGAAGGTCATTCTTCTGCTCTCCTCCTGCCCGGACTCATGGAGCCAAATTTGAGTAGAGGTAACCAATCCGGTATAGACTGCCATATTGGGATTTATTGCTATTAAAGTGTTGCCTCTGCTCTTGGGGTTATTCATAGTTATGGAGATGGTTCTCCAAAAAAATACCAATTTCAGTTTACACCAATGTCACTGGGACAGGAAGTGTAATAAAAACTCACAGACATCAATTGAAAATCTAACCTTTGGTCTGAAATTGTTCTACATTCTACAGAGACATGTAGAGACAATTTAGATAGAGTAGATGTCATGGTTATGCAGTGATCTTCCTGTTTGCTTACCTTCCCTCATGTGTTCAGACTAAGAGGCCAGCCACTTCCACCTGGTGGTTTTTATAACCTCTCCTCTAAGCATGGCTCCACCCCAGGCCCTATCAGAGAACCTTATATTAACCTGTGCACTGCAAGCCAACAGTGCTGATCAACCATTGTGTATTCCTTTGTGTGTTTAGCTTCCTGTTACCTGCCGTGTGCTCTTCTGTTGTTCCGTTACCGACTTTGGCGTGTCTTTGACTATCCCTGTTTGCCTGTGATCCTGACCTTTTGGCGTGTCCCTGACTATTCCAGTCTGCTTGTGGCCCCTGACCTTGGCTTTGTCCCTCACCATCCCTATCCTCCTGTTGCCTACTGTGGGTGTGAGCTGGGGGACCCTGGGGGTCGCGACCTGGAGCCAGTTGCAGCCAAGTCCATCCTCACCACTCGAGGCTCTGGTGAACACCTGCTGGCTCTTAGACTCCGCGCCCCAGGGAATCTTACGCTCTAACCCCGGTGGGACCTGTCCCCCGTCCGCAGCAGTCAGCCGTAGGGTCCACAACCTTGCGGTGTACTCCTGATTCCTACGGTGTGCATCTGTCACCTCGCCTCAAGGTGACCTGACAGTAGACTATAGAGCAGTTAGTACCTTGTTTTGGGTCATGGACAGTATGAAGGTGGTTGTTCGTGTATGCACATTGTAGCCAGTCAGTAATAATATAAAGTTGGTTCTTCATGTAAGTACCCTGTATCGGGTGAGTGGCGGTTTGAAGATGGTTCTTTGTATAGGTATATTGTAGCGAGTCATTTATGGTATGAAGGTGGTTCTCCCTCTTAGTATACTGTAGTGGATCAGTGACAATGGAAAGGCAACTTCATGTAGGTACATTGTAGTGGGATAGTGATAATAAGAAGGCAGTTCTTCATGTACATACAATGTATTGAGTCACTGACAGTATGAATGTGGCTCTCCATATGAGTACATTGTAATAGATTGGTGATATTATGAAGTTAGGTATGATGTAGTAAGTGAGTGACGGTATGAAGGCAGATCTTTGTCTAAAGACATCGTACAGGGTCAGTGACTATGAAGTGGGTATTCATGTAGTGAGTCAGTGACAATATGAATGTGGTTCTTCATTTAGTAGTCATTGGTGGTACGATGGAGGTTCTTCGTGTCATGGGTGAGTGTTAGTATGAAGGGGGTTCTTCTTTTAGTGGGTCATTGGTGGTATGATGGAGGTTCCTCATTTGGTGAGTGAGTGTTAGTATGAAGGTGGTTCTTCATTTAGTGGGTCACTGGTGATATAATGAAGGTTCTTCATGTAGTGGGCGAGTGTTAGTATGAAGGTGGTTCTTTATTTAGTGGGTCATTAGTGATATAATGGAGGTTCTTCATGTAGTGGGCGAGTGTTAGTATGAAGGTGGTTCTTTATTTAGTGGGTCATTAGTGATATAATAGAGGCTCTTCATGTAGTGGCTGATTGTCAGTATGAAGGTGGTTCTTCTTTTAGTGGGTCATCATTGGTGATATGATGGAGGTTCCTCATTCGTTGAGTGAGTGTTACTATGAAGGTGGTTCTTCATTTAATGGGTCACTGGTGTTATAATGAAGGTTCTTCATGTAGTGGGTGAGGGTCAGTCTGAAGGTGGTTCTTTATTTAGTGGGTCATTGGTGGAATGATGAAGGTTCTTCATGTAGTGGATGAGTGTCAGTATGAAGGTGGTTCTTCATTTAGTGGGTCACTGGTGTTATAATGAAGGTTCTTCATGTAGTGGGCGAGTGTTAGTATGAAAGTGGTTCTTTATTTAGTGGGTCATTAGTGATATAATGGAGGTTCTTCATGTAGTGGCTGATTGTCAGTATGAAGGCGGTTCTTCTTTTAGTGGGTCCTCATTGGTGATATGATGGAGGTTCCTCATTTGTTGAGTGAGTGTTACTATGAAGGTGGTTCTTCATTTAATGGGTCACTGGTGTTATGATGAAGGTTCTTCATGTAGTGGGTGAGGGTCAGTCTGAAGGTGGTTCTTTATTTAGTGGGTCATTGGTGGAATGATGAAGGTTCTTCATGTAGTGGGTGAGTGTCAGTATGAAGGTGGTTCTTCATTTAAGGGGTCATTGGTGGTATGATGGAGGTTCTTCGTGTAGTGGGTGAGGGTCAGTCTGAAGGTGGTTCTTTATTTAGTGGGTCATTGGTGGTATGATGGAGGCTCTACATGCAGTGGGTGATAGTGTCAGTATGACGGCGATTCTTCATGTAGTGGGTGAGTGTTAGTACGAAGGCGGTTCTTCATTTAGTGGGTCATTTCTGGGGATACAATGGAGGTTCTTCATGCCATGGGTGAGTGTCTGTATAAAGGCGGTTCTTCGTTTAGTGGATTATTGGAGGTACGATGGGGGTTCTTTGATAAATTCAGTCTTTTCTTCCGCCTTCAGCTGCGTAGCTCTCAGTCACCGTCACCAACCTGGAATCTGAACCTGGGCTGGGAATATTTGTATTCTTCTCCACCCACACCTGTTACCTGCCTCATTACTCCTCTGTCTTTCAATCAAGGAACCAGCAATGAGTCTGTTAACAAAGCCATCAGCTGAGGCCTCTCTCCCCATCGGCAGAGAAAATTTACGCAACATTTATAACCAATAACCCCTTTCACACGGGACCCTCCCCCCATAAGCCAGGGCTGTTGTTGAAAGAAAGACGAAGAGGAGAAGAGAGAATGTATTCACTTTTAACCTCATTTAAACCGCAGCTGCCGGAGCCACCTGGTGCGAAAGCGTCACATATTTATTTTTTTAGGTCTATTGTACGAATTTATAAGTAAAAGGCTAAACAAGAGCGAGATAAGAATAGGCCGAACCCTGCGTGTTTTAGGAGGGCTTGTCGGCCCACTCACGGCCTCGGACAGGTAACATAAAGAGTCCCTTAGAAGATCATTATTTCTGCTGAAGGAATACAAAGCATCTCATCTGCCATTATGATAATGTTTGGGTTGTAATGGAATATGACTGTCAAAGGAGTCCAAAAGGCCAGCTTGTGTTTAAAGAGCACCCGTACTTGTATCATTCACATCATGCTGGGACGGGGAAGAATACGGGAGGTGAACTTGGCTTTTCATTGTATTTTGGAAATGTTATGCTGAAGGACTTCACTCCTTTGCCCCTCCATACCGTGTCCCTGTTACCATGGCAATGCTGGGGAGACACAGTATCTCACAAAAGTGAGTACACCCGTCACATTTTTGTAAATATTTTATTATATCTTTTCATGTTTCACCCCTAAGTGAAAATGTCCAAATTGGGCCCAAAGTGTCAATATTTTGTATGGCCACCATTATTTTACAGCTTGGCCTTAACCCTCTTGGGCATGGAGGTCACCAGAGCTTCACATGTTGGCACTGGAGTCCTCTTCCCCTCCTCCATGATGACATCACAGAGCTGGTGGATGTTGGAGACTTTGCGCTCCTCCACCTTCTGATTGAGGATGTCCCACAGATGCTCAATAGGGTTTAGGTCTGGAGACATGCTTGGCCAGTCCATCACCTTTACCCTCAGCTTCTTTAGCAAAGCAGTGGTGGTCTTGGAGGTGTGTTTGGGGTGGTTATCATGTTGGAATACTGCCCTGCGGCCCAGTCTCTGAAGGGAGGGGATCATGCTCTGCTTCAGTATGTCACAGTACATGTTGGCATTCATGGTCCCCTCAATAAACTGTAGCTCCCCAGTGCCGGCAGCACCCATGCAGCCCCAGACCATGACACTCCCACCACCATGCTTGACTGTAGGCAAGACACTCTTGTCTTTGTCCTCCTCACCTGGTTGCCGCCACACACGCTTGTCACCATCTGGCACCAAATATTATCACCTGAACCAAATAAGTTTATCTTGGTCTCATCAGACCACAGCACATGATAGTTCCAGTAATCCATGTCCTTAGTCTGCTTGTCTTTAGCAAACTGTTTGCCGGCTTTCTTGTGTATCATCTTTAGAAGAGATGACAGCCATGCAGACCAATTTGATGCAGTGTGCAGCGTATGGTCTGAGCACTGACAGACTTACCTTCGTAGACATCGGGCGCAGGCGCACTGAGCACGCCGTTTCTAACAGCGATCGTGCAGTTAGTGGCGGCACCAGTACTAATGCGCGGGAGCGACGTCATCGCGGCTCCGGCCAGTCACTGGCTGCCCCTGAGTCGCGTTACCTGGAAGTCATTCTGGGTATCATGGCAGCAACAGAGGTGGGGACCAAGGACCGCTGCGGGGGCTTCGATCTCAGGTAAGTAATTCATAATGAGCTAGTATGCCAGGGGCGTTACTAGGTGGCAAAAATCCCAGGGGCCTCAGCCTGAAGTCCGATGCTGGCACCAGGGGGGGGGGGTTATGGGTCCAGGGTGGTTGTGGCATGGGGTTTTTTGGCTGGGCGAGCTCACTTGCTGGTTGCTGCCTGGGGCTTACCAGTGCCCATCAATTTTGACCACTCAGCTACCTAACACACTGACCATTACACTGACCTCACCTACATGACCTACAGTACATACACTGACCTACCTGACATGCATACACCTACCTAACATACCTACATACACTGACCTACCTGACATGCATACACTGACCTAACATACATACTTACACCGATACATACACTGTCCTAACATACATACACTGACTTCACCTACATACACTGACCTACCTAACATACATACACTGACCTCACCTATATACACCTACCTACCTAACATACACCTACCTACCTAACATACACTGACCTACCTGACATGCATACCACTAACATACATACACTGACCTCACCTACATACACTGACCTCACCTACATACATACACTGACCTAACATACACCTACCTACCTAACATACACTGACCTACCTAATATACACTGACCTACCTGACATGCATACACCTAACATACATACACTGACCTCACCTACATACACTGACCTACCTAACATATATACACTGACCTACCTAACATACATATACTGACCTCACCTACATACACTGACCTACCTAACATACATACTTACACCGA
The DNA here is from genome assembly GCF_037356315.1 of Lithobates pipiens. NCBI lineage: Eukaryota > Metazoa > Chordata > Amphibia > Anura > Ranidae > Lithobates > Lithobates pipiens. The sequence continues at coordinate 231,839,492 of NW_027507787.1, forward strand.
TACATACACTGTCCTAACATACATACACTGACTTCACCTACATACACTGACCTACCTAACATACATACACTGACCTCACCTATATACACCTACCTACCTAACATACACCTACCTACCTAACATACACTGACCTACCTGACATGCATACCACTAACATACATACACTGACCTCACCTACATACACTGACCTCACCTACATACATACACTGACCTAACATACACCTACCTACCTAACATACACTGACCTACCTAATATACACTGACCTACCTGACATGCATACACCTAACATACATACACTGACCTCACCTACATACACTGACCTACCTAACATATATACACTGACCTACCTAACATACATATACTGACCTCACCTACATACACTGACCTACCTAACATATATACACTGACCTACCTAACATACATATACTGACCTCACCTACATACACTGACCTACCTAACATATATACACTGACCTACCTAACATACATATACTGACCTCACCTACATACACTGACCTACCTAACATATATACACTGACCTACCTAACATACATACACTGACCTCACCTACATACACTGACCTACCTAACATACATACACTGACCTACCTAACATGCATACACCTCACCTACATACACTGACCTCACCTACATACATACACTGACCTAACATACACCTACCTACCTAACATACACTGACCTACCTAATATACACTGACCTACCTGACATGCATACACCTAACATACATACACTGACCTCACCTACATACACTGACCTACCTAACATATATACACTGACCTACCTAACATACATATACTGACCTCACCTACATACACTGACCTACCTAACATATATACACTGACCTACCTAACATACATACACTGACCTCACCTACATACACTAACCTAACTAACATACACCTACCTACCTAACATACACTGACCTACCTGACATGCATACAATTACACCTAACTAACATACACTGACCTTGTCACCGAGATCTTCTTCACACTGCCATCTGCCCCCAGCGCAGTCACTGACAGATCACCCGACTGCTCCTCCGCTGCCATGATGATCTTTCCAAGTGCCGAGCGGGATCTCAGTGAAGTGGTGCGACGCAACGGCGGCATTGTAATTCCCGCCATCTGGAGCCTGCAGCGCCTATGATGGACGTCACACGTCCCGCGGTCCCGCCCTTGGACCAGTGGAATGTCCATCATAGCTCCAGAAGGCGGGACCGGGGACCTGCTAGGTTACTCGGTGGATCAGATCGGTCCCTACTCGGCAGCGGCCGGCGGTGCTCGGGGCTAACAATTTGATGGAGCCTTCCCGAGACTCTGGGCTTTTCGGGGACCCATTCGGGGCTCCAGCCCCCCCCCCTAGCCACCCCCTGTCAATGCACCTGATACTAGCTCATTATGCCTTTGCCTTGTAAGCTGTCTTTTTTTTTTTTCTTAAGAGGCTTTACTTCCTCTTTAAGCTCACTTAGTGCCTTATATGCCCTAAATTAGCCTCAGAACCTGTGTAATTAATATGCGTTTAAAGGGATGAGGTGGCAAACCTAGGCACACCGGGCATTTGTCTGGTGGGCTGGATGTCCTAACAAGATCAGCCTGTTCTGACTGGGCCACACAGCGGGTGGTAAGCGTCGACCACGGTCCGGAAAAGGGCTAACACAGACTGTGGTCGCGGCTCACCTCCCACTCTCCTGGCTATCCCACCCTGCTGACCATATCATTGTATCAGCAGAGCAGGGGATGGGAGGAACTGAAGATCTGCACAAAGATCTTGTTAATATTGTTAATATGGTCCAGATCTCCTCCCTGCCTTCCTCATAGTAGGACATTGTCGGCGTGGAGGCAGTAGCAGCTGGTGGGTTCTTCTTTTCTTTTGGGGGGGTGGCAAACAAACATCCCCCCGGGTGTGGCACTGGCAGCACACCCCCCCCCCCCCCGGGGGCACTTACCTGCTCATGTGGCGGGACTGTGGTGTCCGCTCCTCTCAAGCTTGTGTTTTGTGTCAAGCTTGTGTCTCCTCTTCCGCCAAAGCGCTATGCATCCAATAGGATCACCTGGCGCTTTGGCCAATCGGGAAACAGGTTTCACGACCTGCCTCCTGATTGGCAGGATGAAACTTTAGTGTGAAAATAGTGAAAATTTATTCGCTATCGTCACATAACAGGGTGGGATCGGAGCGCAATGCTGTGCGCTCTCTGAGGCCACCTTTTTTTGAAGCCTATTAGAGCCTCTGACTCTAATTGGCTGCTTCAAAAAAAAAAACACCCACCCCCGCATTGGAATCCATGGTCCGGTGCTCTGATGTGTAGATCAGGGGGCCGGACGAATGGATAGAGGAGGCGGCGCCCGTGCGCCCTACATGGACGGGCCGCCACTGCGTGGAGGGATATCCGGGAGAGGACATACAGGCTGAATCCTGCCTCTGCCCTAGGTAAGGACTGTGCTGGGGAGGCAGAGAGTAAAAGGGGGCACTGTGATTAGAGAGAAAAGGGGGGACATGATTGCAAGGGGCCCTGTGATGGAGGAGGCTGTGATTGCTAGGGGCACTGCAATGCAAAGGGGCACTGTAATCCTAACAGTACCCCTTTACAGTGCATTTCCCTTTATATCACAGTGCCCCTTTACGTTACAATGTGGAGGACTGACTCTGTGAATATACCGTCACCAACCATCTCAGTCTAAAATGCCCAGGCCTATTTTTTGTCCCCAGTCCCGGCCTGGTTTAGATACATCATTCTTCAGGTTATTTCAGGTTTGCCTTTTTTAGGGATGTTTTTAGGTTAATGACAGGGTCTCTTTAAATATTTCAATGGCTACAACAGTGTTAAAGCAAACCAGTTTTTAAGAATAGGAAAAATTCTAAATATGCTAGTCAGGGGCAAAGCTAAAATTGCAAATGACCTGGGCCTCCTGTTGGCATCCCAATGAGAGTTTAATGCAACATAGCATGCCCTGCCTAGCAGTCGGAGTGGCTTAACTGTATTAGAGGGACTTAAAGGATCATGGTTAAATAAAGCAAAAACCTTCTTGTACCCATAAAATATGATTTGATCACTGTGCTGAAAATAAGAGTCTCACAGACACATATAAACCTCAGCACAATGTTTCTTTTAAAAAAAAGAAACTCATCTGTTACATCTGATTTTGTGCAAAATAGAAAACTAACACTTTGTCTATGCCGAGTTTAAAGAAGAACATATTGGTGGGAAGTATGTAATGTACAATAGTGTATAAAGTGCAGGAGTCTGTAACACACACAGTGCAGGGGTCAGGAATACATAACTCACAGAATAAAGGGGTCAGTATTATGTATTATGTACAAAATGCTTCGGTCAGGTGTGTGTGTGCAAAGGTCTGGGGTTCTGTAACCTCCTAGCATAAATCCTCTCCCCCCCTCCCAGGTCCCCTTTTCCAGAACTAATCCTCACCCTCCACCAATTCCCCCCCCAGCACTAACCATATTCTCATATCCCCCCCAACTTCTCCATCATAGCATCAATCCTCGCACCCCCCTTTACATCACATACACCACCACCCAAATCCCCCCTCCTAGCTGAAATCCTTCCCTCAAATTCCACCTCCCTAGCACAACACCCCCCCCCCCACCAATTCCCCTCTGCAAGCACTAATCATCTCCTACCACCCCCCCCCCCCCCACAAATCCACTTACCCTCAACTTCCCCCCAGCACAAATTTTCCCCTCCCAATTTTTTCTCTCAGCACAAATTCTTCCCCCAAGCACTAATCTCCTATTTCCCTTAAACCTCCCCAGCACTAGTCCTCTCCTCCCCCCTGCACAAATCTCTTCTCCCAATCAAATCTCATCTCTGTGCACTAAATCTCTCCTTCCACCCCTTGCCCCAGCACACATCCTCTCCTCCCAAAATTCCACTCCAGCACAAATCCTCTCTCCCTTCAATTGCCTTCCCTTCCCAGAACAAATCCTCTCACCCTCCACTCCCCTTCCCACCAAAAAATTCTCTCCTCCCAATCCCCCCTCCACAGCACAAATCCTCTCACCCTTCACTTCCCTTCCCAGCACAAATCCTCTCACCCTCCACTCCCCTTCCCAGCACAAATCCTCTCACCCGCCACTCCCCTTCCCAGCACAAATCCTCTCACCCGCCACTCCCCTTCCCAGCACAAATTCTCTCCTCCCAATCCCCCCTCCACAGCACAAATCTTCTCACCCTCCACTCCCCTTCCCTTCCCAGCACGAATCCTCTCCTCCCAATCCCCCCTCCATAGTACAAATTCTCTCCTCCCAATCCCCCTCCACAGCACAAATCCTCTCACCCTTCACTCCCCTTCCCTTCCCAGCACAAATCCTCTCACCCTTCACTTCCCTTCCCTTCCCAGCACAAGTCCTCTAACCCTCCACTCCCCTTCCCAGCACAAATTCTCTCCTCCCAATCCCCCTCCACGGCACAAATCCTCTCACCCTCCACTCCCCTTCCCTTCCCAGCACAAATCCTCTCACCCTCCACTCCCCTTCCCTTCCCAGCACAAATCCTCTCACCCTCCACTCCCCTTCCCTTCCCAGCACAAATCCTCTAACCCTCCACTCCCCTTCCCAGCACAAATTCTCTCCTCCCAATCCCCCTCCACGGCACAAATCCTCTCACCCTCCACTCCCCTTCCCAGCACAAATCCTCTCACCCTCCACTCCCCTTCCCAGCACAAATCCTCTCACCCTCCGCTCCCCTTCCCTTCCCAGTACAAATCCTCTCACCCTCCACTCCCCTTCCCAGCACAAATCCTCTCACCCTCCACTCCCCTTCCCTTCCCAGCACAAATCATCTCACCCTCCACTCCCCTTCCCAGCACAACTCATCTCACCCTCCACTTCCCTTCCCGGCACAAATCATCTCACCCTCCACTCCCCTTCCCAGCACAAATCATCTCACCCTCCACTCCCCTTCCCGGCACAAATCATCTCACCCTCCACTCCCCTTCCCTTCCCGGCACAAATCATCTCACCCTCCACTCCCCTTCCCAGCACAAATCATCTCACCCTCCACTCCCCTTCCCGGCACAAATCCTCTCACCCTCCACTCTCCTTCCCAGCGCAAATTCTCTCCTCCCAAACACCCCCTCCACAGCACAAATCCTCCCTCACGGCACAAATCCTCTCACCCTCAACTTCCCTCGAGCACAAATTCTCTCCTCCCAATCCTTTCTCCCCGGCCACGCCACTAATGCTAGCTGCTTGATTGTGATGCTTTATTCTCCATCTTCAATAATTTGAGTCGCTGACCTGGAACAACCTGGCAGATGGGAAAAGTCTAAAGCTGGACAGACACCAGCGGAAGATCATTCAAAAACGTTTCTATTTGGAAAGTTCATTCAAATTTCTTAAGGGCCGGTTCACACTGCGACGCGAGGCGAGGCGACACGGCTCGCCTCGCTCCCGCAAGTCGCCCCCATTCAGTACTATGGAATCGTTCTGAGAGGAGCGACTCGAGTCGCTCCGACTCAGAAAAAAGGTTCCTGTACTACTTCGGGGCGACTTCGGGGGCGACTTGCATTGACTTCTATGCAGAAGTCCTCTGCAAGTCGCCGCTGAGCTCCCCGCAAGTCGCGGCGAGGTAAGTCGGAGACGCCTCGCCGCGGCTCGCTGTGTGAACCGGCCCTTAGCATGAAAGGAAGCAAATCGACAACAACCATTTTTAAGCACATTGACCCGAAATATCAGTGGAGAAGGCTGGAAAATGTTTGTCTACTGAATCTGAATGAATGAAATTCTAAATGTAAATGTGGATCCCAGCCAGGAACAGCTGTACTTCTTGTAATGTGCTTGGAAAACTAATCTGGAAGTAGAACTTTCCAGATATTGAACATTCGTTTGCATGTGTAGCGCTGGCTCCTGACGAGCATGCACTATATGTTTTTGAAAATTAATATTCCTAAAACCACAGTTGGGTTTTGGGGCTAATTCTGATAAATTATGGCTTCAGTACCAGTCTGGCTGGATTGCACCGCCGGCAAGTATGAGAACGCAGTTTAGCTGGGCGTGTTGAGTGCCATTCTTTTCTTGGAACCAGCCCAGTGGGAGTGTTTTCCTGCTGTGCATTCTGGGAGGTGGTATTTAAGGTACGGAGATCACGTGTTTCGGGGTTCCGGCCCAGAAGATATTTTCTGTCTGTTTGGTCCTGGTCCTCCTGACCAGCCCCCATGGGCCTCCTGGCCTGGGGTGCGAATCCGTGCAATTCTGAGTCTCTGGGCTGGTAGCCCGAGGCGAAGCAACTGCAGGAACAAGCCTGAATGGATGTCAAGGCCTGAGGATTCAAAGGTGGTCCGGTGCAGTCTCATCTATGGAGAGGCCCAGCAACTGGAGAAGCATCCAGGGCGGAAGTCTTGGGGAGGAAGCCACGCACAAGGCTGGTTCCTCTGAAGGGGCCTGGAGGCTCAGTTGAAGGACACTTCATGAACTTACAATCTTATCGCCAGACCGGCTGAGAGATACTGGTACCGTATGATAGTTCTCTAAATTTTGTCTACGTCCCGCAGTTACATCCAGAGACTTTTCCTCAAGTGTTCTATATCCAAGTCTGTGGCAGAGACTTCGCTTTACTTAACACCCTACCGGCTCCTAGGCCTAGTGAGAGGAGGTCTATCCGGAGGTTGTGAGAATCCAGCTGTGAAACGGTAATTCTCTGGATTTCTTCTATATTTTTGTAGTCCAAAAGTACCTGAACTTTCCTCTTAACCCTCTACCCTTCATATAAGAGACAGTGTTATCTTCTGAATCAGTGGTTCTCAACCAGGGTTCCTCCAGAGGTTGTAGGGGTTCCTCCAGCATTGGGCAATTTCTGCCTCTCAGATAAGTTCCCACCGACACCATTGATCTTTTTATCTATCTGTAAAGAGGTAACTCTTCCCAATGACTGCAAGTGTAAGGACCATTCTTCCCAATGACCATCACACTAATGTATCATGAGTTATAGATTTATAATTTTTAGCAGAGGGTTCCCAGAGACCGACAAACTATTTCAAGGGTTCCTCTGTGTTGAAAAGGTTGAAAAAGGCTGTTCTAAATAAATAACCCAAAAGAAGATCCAGTGTCAGTTTGTGCATTTCTTTGGGCCATCTACCACGGGAACCCCTAGACGGAGGCGAGGTCAAGAAGGTAATGGTAAGCCCAATAAAACCAGCAGCTCCTTCGGGGGTCAGTGCTACACATGCATCCGTTGCCACAAAGAAAGACTGCAGCCAGGGGCGGACTGACCGAGGGCCCTGAGCCACTAGGGGGCCCCCATCAGGGTTGCCAGCCTCAGTAAAACCAGGGACAGTATGTAAAAATCTGTGTTTTTTTTTACATCTGTCTCTGAAATGTCCCTTACCGACATCCTTTTTGTCTAAAAATCCTGAGATTATAGCTGCCCCACCTCTCCAGTACCTTCTCAGCCAATAGAAACATGTCTGTGTATACTGTGTGATTGTATACTGTGTGATTGTATACTGTGTTTGTATACCGTGTGGCCCCATAATCTCGGATTGCCTGGGGGGCCCCATAATCTCCTATTGCCCAGGGGCCCCATGAGTTGTCAGTCCACCCCTGACTGCAGCCGAACGTTCCTTAAATACAGAAGTAGGAGGGAGCATCCATTGAGGTCACGTTCATATACTAACATTGCGTCCGTTCCCGAGATCAATTGTATGAATTCGGCACACTGCCATGGCAACTGAACCAAATATATGAAATTAGCCCAGATCATGGTGGCGTTGAATGCTCTGATGAACAATTTTGCTGATTGTTCCTACGAATATTTGAATGAAACTCTGTTGGTGTGTGGTCAGCTCTAGAAAAGTCCATATCAGCATATTTTTTGGGGGGGTAACTAACTGAAACCACTAATGCCACAAAACTTGACAGCCCGGCAACTAGCATTTGCATAAAGGCCAATCCTCCTCCCGTGACAGGTTTGCTTTAATCTGGCATTTTCCATTAGACTGACACTTCCAAGTTGATGATGATTGTCAGGTTGGAGTTGATGGGACAAAGGTCACCTATTATGGTCACCTCCCAGGCAGTGATATGGAGGAACAAGTCCACCACGGATTGTTCTGGGAGCAGCATAGCCTCAAGCAGGCCTCACTATTCCTGTATCATCTGAACCTTCCTATTGGCAGGAATGCTTTCAGTCTCTGATATGTAGGAGGTTAGGTTACATCGGTGACAGCCGAGACTGAACTTGGCTGCCCAAGAAGCTCCAAGTGGACTGAGAAGCGGGTTCAATATCTTGTTTGAGCCAAAGTGCTGCGGGCACCTCTCAGACACATGTAGACGTAGTGGGGGAGATTTACCATAGCTCCCAACTGTCCCTGATTTTGAGGGACGGTCCCTGATCCAGAACAAGGTCCCTCATCCCTCATTTCTCCTCATTTGTCCCTCATTTTGGTCTGATCCATATAGTTGTGTATAAAGATGACTTTTTATCTTTCAAAAAGTGTTTCCCAGTGCTAAACCTTTCATCCAATTTCTTAATTGCTGCATTCGTAAATATCAAAAAAACAATAAATGGAATAGTAGTGGTAAAAAAAAAAAGCACTTGCGGGTTTAAAGGGGTTGTAAAGATTCATTTTTTATTTTCTACATAGGTTCCTCTAAGCTAGTGCATTGTTTGTTCACTTACCTTTTCCTTCGATTTCCCTTCTAAATGTTTTTTTTTCTTTGTCTGAATATCTCACTTCCTGTTTCTCCTCAGTAAACTTCACACCATCATCCGAGCGGTGGTTAGTCAGCCAGAACAGCTTACTGAGGAGGAACAGGAAGTGAGAAATTCAGACAAAGAAAACAAAGAAAAAAAACATTTAGAAGGGAAATCGAAGGAAAAGATAAGTGAACCAACAATGCACTAGCTTAAAGGGGTTGTAAAGGTTTGTTTTTTATTTTCTAAATAGGTTCCTATAAGCTAGTGCATTGTTGGTTCACTTATCTTTTCCTTCGATTTCCCTTATAAATGTTTTTTCCTTGTTTTCTTTGTCTGAATTTCTCACTTCCTGTTCCTCCTCAGTAATGCCGTGTACACACGAGAGGACTTATGTCCGACAGACCTCCAAAGGAGTTCCGCCGGAGTTCCGACGGAGTTCTGGCGGAGTTCTGGCGGACTTTTCGACCGAATGGACTTGGACACACACCATCACACCAAACTCCGACGGAGTCGAACGTGATGACGTACGACTGGATTCGAATAAGGAAGTTCATAGCCAGTAGCCAATAGCTGCCCTAGCGTCGGTTTTAGTCCGTCGGAGTAGCATACACACGAGCGGATTTTTCGAAGGGGACCGGGTCCGGCGGAGTTCCGTCGGGAAAATTTGAAGCATGCTTCATTTCTAAAGCCCGTCAGACTTTGGCGAATCAAAAGTCCGTTGCAGCCCACACACGATCGAATAGTCTGACGGACTCAGTCCGTCGGAGTTTGGATGTTGAAAAGTCCGCTCGTGTGTACGGGGCATAAGATGTTCAGTAAGCTGTTCTGGCTGACTAACCACCAGCTCGGATGATGGTGAGAAGTTTACTGAGGAGAAACAGGAAGTGAGATATTCAGACAAAGAAAAAAAACATTTAGAAGGGAAATCGAAGGAAAAGGTAAGTGAACCAACAATGCACTAGCTTAGAGGAACCTATTTAGAAAATAAAAAACGAACCTTTACAACCCCTTTAAAGGAACCTATTTAGAAAATATAAAACAAACCTTTACAACCCCTTTAACTAATCATTTTTTGTATAATTCTCTTTTAAGGGGGCGTGGCAGGGGGTGTGTCCTATGCCTACATACTTTTGCTAGTAGGTGTCCCTCGTTCCTCGATCTCAAAAAGTTAGGAGGTATGGATTTACTAAAACCGGTGCACACAGAATCTGGTGCGACTGTGCATAGTAAGCAATCAGCTTGCAGGTTTTTATTTTTTTTGTCAAATCTTAACCACTTCAGCCCCGGAAGATTTGGCTGCTCAATGACCAGGCCAATTTTTTTCGATGCGGCGCCGCGTCACTTTAACTGATAATTGCACGGTCGTGCGACGGTGTACCCAAACAAAATTGACGTCTTTTTTTCCCCACAAATTTAGCTTTCTTTTGGTGGTATTTGATCATCTCTGCGTTTTTTTTTTTGCGCTATAAACAAAAAAAAGAGCGACAATTTTCAAAAAACACATTTTGTACTTTTTGCCTTAATAAATAGCCCCCATTTTTTATTTTTTTTTTAAAGAGAATTTTTTCCTCAATTTAGGCCGGCATGTATTCTTCTACATATTTTTGTAATAAAAATCTCAAAAAGTGTAATTTGATTGGTTTGCCCAAAAGTTATAGCGTCTACAAAATAGGGGATAGTTTTATGACATTTTTATTTATTTTTTACTAGTAATGGCGGCGGTCTGCAATATTTTATTGAGACTGCCACATTATCGTGGACACATTGGACACATTTTTGGGTCGATTGACAATTATACAGCGATCATTGCTATAAAAATGCACTGATTACTGTATAAATGTCACTGGCAGGGAAGGGGTTAACACTATGGGGGCGATCAAGGGGTTAACTGTGTTCCCTATGTGTGTGTTCTAACTTTGAGGGATGGGACTGACTATAGGAGATGAGAAATTGTGGTTCCCAGCTCGTAGCAACTCACAATTTCTCTCTCCTCCACTCACAGGATTGGGATGTGTGTGTTTACACACACACATCCCTGTTCTGCCTCTCGTGCCTGCGATCACTCGTGGATCGGCGGTCATCGCGTCTGCCGGTCACGAGCATTGCCCCCCCCCCCCCCCGCAACGCCTGCTACCCCGTTTAAAGGGACCGACGTATGGCGGTTTGCGGGATCGTGCTGACCTGCCTCAGTATAATGACGGCGGCTGGTTGGCAAGTGGTTAATTGAACAAGCTGGAGTTAGAAGCTGATTGGTTACACAGAAGAGTAAACTGAAGAGCCTCTTTGTGGCTCTGTCGTGTATTTGGAGCAGAAATACTGTATATATTATATAAGAGAGAGTGGATATTTATACAGTTCACACATTGGTTCACTGCCACATACAGACATCTGATACCTAGTGGTTGTACCTCCAGGCCCCCTGCACTAGTGGTTGTATCTCTATTTAGCACCCTCCTAGTCGGGTTGCTAATTGGTTTAGTTAAATTTAGTTTTGGCTCCTCAGTAGCCAGTGGAGCAGGATTAGATTACTTTTGGCTGTTCTGGGTTCTGCTGGCTGCAGGTTCAACTACTCCCCCCTGAATTCCAGTAAGTTAAAGAATATAGTGGGTTGGGAGACGTAGAACCTGGGCTGAATCGTCATGAAGTCTCAGCCAATCCCTATTCGAGAGGGTGACCAGCAGGGGACTGAGGTGAACACAAATAGTCAGCATCCTGGGATAGCAGGGTTCTTGTCCTGGTGGAGAGAGACCCAGCCGGGGGGGGGGGGGGGGGGGGTTCTGCCCTCCTGGGCTACTTAACTGAGGATTGCAGGAGGTTCATTAAAGGTCCCAGCTTAGGGATGGAGGATCTGTCTGGGAGGCTCATGGGACAACGTTTGTCTGGCACTGGACACAGTGAGTAGAGGCCTGAGGGAGAGATCCTGGAGAGACTGTTGCTGTGTGACCTCTTTTCTTTTAGAGACTTTCCAGATTTGCTGTTTCCAGTGTGGGATACCCCTGAACTGTACAGTATGTCCACATCCTCTTACACTAGACACCTACCTTGAAGAAGTTAACTGCTACTAGAGAGGGTCATCTGCTAAAGTTTGCTTTAGTTATGAAGTAAGTATCCCAAGGCTCACCCTATACCCTAGTCAAGTTCTTTAAGAATTAAATCCTAAAAAAAAACAAATTAACACATTTTCTGCCGTGGTTATTGTGTGGAGAGACTGTGGTGTGCCTGGTTGCTGTGCACCCAATAAGGAGTAGAACCTAGTAAAAACAGCAAGACCCGCTTGGGGTCTGCACTACATTAAGGTTATTTCACTAGTGGTTGTACTTCCAAGCTCCCATACTGGTGGTTGAACCTCTAGGCTCCTGTACTGGTGGTTGAACCTCTAGGCTCCTTTATTGGTGATTGTACCTCCTAGATCCTGTTCTGGTGGTTGAACCTCTAGGCTCCTGTATTGGTGATTGTACCTCCAGGCTCCTGTACTGGTGGTTGAACCTCTAGGCTCCTTTATTGGTGATTGTACCTCCTAGATCCTGTTCTGGTGGTTGAACCTCTAGGCTCCTGTACTGGTGGTTGTACCTCCAAGCTCCTGTACTCCTAGTTGAACCTCTAGGCTCCTGTACTCCTGGTTGAACCTCTAGGCCCCTGTACTCCTGGTTGATCCTCTAGGCTCCCGTACTCATGGTTGTACCTTCAGGCTCCTGTACTAGTGGTTGTACCCTCAGGCTCCTGTACTTGTGGTTGTAACTATAGGCTCCTGTATCTGTGGCTGTACCTCAAGGCTCCTGCACTAGTCATTATACCTCTAGGTTCCTGTACTCCTGGTTGATCCTCTAGGCTCCCGTACTCATGGTTGTACCTTCAGGCTCCTGTACTAGTGGTTGTACCTTCAGGCTCCTGTACTTGTGGTTGTAACTATAGGCTCCTGTATCTGTGGTTGTACCTCAAGGCTCCTGCACTAGTCGTTATACCTCTAGGCTCCTGTGCTGCTGGTTGTACCCCTAGGTTCCTATACTGGTGGTTGTACCTCTAGGCTCCTGCACTGGTGGTTGTCCCTTTAGACTCCTATAGTGGTGGTTGTACTTCTAGGCTCCTGTACTGGTAGTTGTACCTCTAGGCTCCTGTACCTGTGGTTGTACCTTTGAGTTCTTGTACATGTGGTTGTACATTTAGGCCTTTATACTGGAGGTTGTACCTCTAGGCTCCTGTACCTGTGGTTGTACCTCTAGGCCAGTGTTCTCAACTCCAGTCCTCAAGGCGCCCCAATAGGTCATGTTTTCAGGCTCTTCATTATTTTGCACAGGTGATTTGATCAGTTTCACTGCCTTATTAGTTACCACAGCTGTTTCATCTGAGGGAAATGTTGTAAAATTAACCCATTGGGTCGCCTTGAGGACTGGAGTTGAGAAACACTGCTCTAGGCTCCTGTACTCATGGTTGTACCTTTAGGCTCCTGTACTAGTGGTTCTACCTCCAGGTTGTTGTAGTTGTGGTCCTTTTTTTATTGGGACTTCGCTGGGCTAGGTCTTGGTCTTGGCTCACAGCTGGCAGTGTTATTTTGGACTCTCTCCGCTTCCAATGTGTAGGTGACAGGGCAGTCTTTAATAGTGATTGGACCCTGGGCAAACGTTTTCTTGGGGCCCCCCATACAGTTTCGCTCTCCACCTGCTCTGAGACATACAATAAATAGCAGCTAGACTTAAAAGCAGTTTACTGTATCAGATCAGGAAGCGATTGCGATTGGTTGCCAGAGGTTACAGTGTATCATTACCTTTACTGACTGGTTGCTAGAGGTTACATCACACATTACCGATCACTGATTAGTTTCTAGATGTTACAGCACATGATTTCTGCTTGTTGATTAGTTGCTAGAGATTATTGTACAGTAATACTGCTCACTGATTGGTTGCTAGAGGTTACAGCACATCATCTCCTCACTGCAGGGAGCATGATATACATATGAATACTGCCTTTATTTACATATCTATGCTGCCGGTTGCAGTTATTTACATATGAATGCCGGTTATTTACATGTAAACACAGGTTCTGCAGGTGAGTTATCTGTACACAACAATAAGGCAGAGCTGTTAATAGCAGCACTTCACACTGAGATATCAGGACAAAGCTAGGGACTAAAACTTCAAGGGCCAAGAGAATTTAAACTGGGATAGTTGGCAAGTATGAGGCAGCTGCTTTGGGCCCCACAACAATGACAGGGCCCAGGGCAGCTGCCCCTTTTGCCCTGCCTTAAAGACGGCCCTGGTAGGTGAAAAATGGAGGAAATATTACAGACATGGAGATTTATCCAGGTCTGGGTACGTTTCTGCTAGAAAGCCGACTACTGTCCTGAGTGTATTTTTTTAGGCAGTTGTTGTTATTCTGGTCCAGGTGATATGTGGAATATCTGAGCTCTGACTTTACATCCAGGGGGAGTAAAAAAAAAAAAAAAGAATCCGACTGAAAGAATTCCGAACACGTCAGCAGATTGCATTGTGCTCAGGAAAATAACATTTCTATCGAGCAGCAATGAAAGTCCTTCTGTTGATCTCCCAGAAGCTTCAACATATTCATTCAAAAGTCATTTCGAATCACTTTCAATCTGCATCTTGTATTCCAATAATTCCTGGTTATTCTGTCATGAAGATCCCTTTTCTGGCACTTCCTGTTATATGGGGTGACAACTGTCAGCTCACAGGATTTCTGGCAGGATCAACAGGCATTCGTTGCAATTGTCAAACAGATATAAAAACTCTTTCAACTGGAGATTTACAGCCTTATGCTCCATACACACGATCGGAAATTCCGCCAGCAAAAGTCCGGTGTGAGGTTTTGGTTGGAAATTGCGACCCTGTGTACGCTCCATCGGACTTTTGCTGGCGGAATTCCTGCCAGCAAATGATTGAGAGCAGGTTCTCTATTTTTCCGACGGAAAAAGTTCCGATCGGAAATTTCCGAAACGTCTGTTCTGTACCAATTCGGACGTGAAAAATTCCTACGCATGCTCGGAAACAATTCGACGCATGCTCGGAAGCATTGAACTTAATTTTCTCGGCCCGTCGTAGTGTTGTACGTGACCGCGTTCTTGGCGGTCAAAAGTGTGTATGCAAAGCCAAGCTTGAGCGGAATTCCGTCGGAAAAAAACATCCAAGATTTTTCCGGCGAAAACTCAGATCGTGTGTACGCAGCATAACTCCTAATGTGCCTCCACGTTGGGACCAGCTTGGCAGACAAGAGAGGATCATTGTCGGGTTTACATCAGTAGCGGCTGCTCCATTAGGGCCGCAGAAGCGCCGCCCCTTAGTCTCCATGCACCCGGCCCCTAATCTACATATAGGGTGCCGGACGCATGGATTCCAATGTTTTTTTTTTTTTTTTAGAAGCACATGATTAGAACCTGAGGCTCTAATTGGCTTAAAAAAAGGGTGGGCTCAGGGCTCAGAGCAGTGCGCCCCAAGCCCACCCACTTATGTGACAATAACAAATCAATATTCGCTATTGTCTTTCTGCTTCTCCTCCCAGCCAGTCAGGAAGCAGGTCTGGAGGAGAAGTGACCGGATTGGCCAGGAGGAGAATCCAGGGAAGCTGTCGATGCCGCCTTCAACCTGGATGGGGTAAGTGGCAGGCCGTCTGGCGTGTTGTCTGGCTGACGGGCAAGCGGATGGGTGGAGACGGATGGGCGACCCGGAATTGCCGCCATTCATTGAACTGGGGTCCTTTTTCCCAATACCAGTACAGTCCTCCTCCTAAAATGTATGTGAACCAGAGGCGGCTGGTGCTCCATTTTTTGGGGGGGCGGCAAACAAACCTCACCCCCCCCCCCCCAAAAAAAATGGAGCACCAGCCGCCACTGGTTCACATACATTTTAGGAGGAGGACTTACTGGTATTGGGAAAAAGGACCCCAGTTCAATGAATGGCGGCAATTCTTGGTGGATGATCGGTAAACAGATGACGGTTGGATTTCTGATTGTTCACTCTGCTCACTATGGCGATATTTAACTCTGTTCTTGTCTCCTATTGGTCAGTCCCAATCAGATGCTCCCACCGGCACACCTGAATATGACTTTCCCAGCAAGCTGGGTGTCATTGTCGCCTAAAAATAAACTCCTTTCTGACGCTGAAAAGGTTTCTTCTCACTTCCCGGTCTTCTTCCGCTCCGCGTCCTCTGTACATAGAAGGGTTTGTCAGCCGCATTGTCAACGATCGTTTGTTACATTTCTGGGTCATTTACTTCTTTGTTCCTTTTCACTAAGAATAGAAGACGCGCCCAGACACTTAAAGGGGAACTCCGATTTGTCACATAGCGCGAGAAAACATTTGTACCAGCCACTCAAGTTACAAATTTTACAATCTTTACAGTTTTTTTTTTCAGCTTGAGATTTCCTTCAACTGGAAAAAAAGAAAAATGAAAAAATGTCCTCACAATGTTCTGTACTGCCCATCCCCCCCGAGACTGACTCCCGTCTGTTCTCATTTTACGCAGGAAGACACTATTGATAACAATATTGATAACACCAATAATAACCCTATTGATAACTCTTCCTTTATTTGCACAGCGATGGGATCTCGCAGTTATGCCGCGTACACCCGGTCGGATTTTCCGGCGGGAAATGTTGGATGCGAGCTTGTTGTCGGAAAGTCCGACCGTGCGTACGCTCCATCGAACATTTGCTGTCGGACCTTCCGCCAACAAATGTTTGAGAGCAGGTTCTCAAATTTTCCGCCAACAAAACTTTGTCCGATCGTGTGTACACAAGTCCGACGCACAAAAGTTCCACCCATGCTGGGAATCAAGCAGAAGAAGCCGCACTGGCTATTGAACTTCATTTTTCTCGGCTCGTCGTACGTCTTGTACGTCACCGCGTTCCCACGATCGTAATTGTTGGCCAACATTTGTGTGACCGTGGGTATGTAAGACAAGTTTGAGCCAATATCCTTCGAACAAAAAAACATGGTTTTGTTGGCGGAAAGTCCAATCGTGTGTATGAGGCATTGGGCGCACTCTTTGATTTAAAGGGGAACTGTCATGTAGACTGTCTGTGTAGCCAATATAGATATTTTAGTTTTGGTTGGAGTAAGGAAGGTTTAGCACCTCTGTCAGTTTCTATTTCTCTTTCTGCATCCCATTTGGTGATATTTACCATCATGCCCTACATTAGTGCTGGTGGTCTGTCAAAGTCCCATTCAGGGAGTAGTGATGGACGAACTTCCGACGGGACGTTTCGCGAAAGCGAAATGCGAACGGACCCAAACGTTCGCGAAACCGAACGTTCGCCGCGGGCCCCATTGACTTCAATGGGAGGCGAACTTTGCAAACCTTCATGTCGAATTTGCGGCCACGTGGTAATTATTAGGGGGTAAAACGTAGTCCCACCATCTGGACAATGACATAATACATGTATGAGGTGAATTTGGGATCGATAACTACAAGCATTTTTATTTTATTTGGGAAATTGTTCTAACAATTCAGGACTATGGAGCTAATGAAGGCAATGGAGGAGAGGGAAGGTCAGGGACCAGGGTAGGCAAAGAAGAGGGTGCAGGAGATGATCACCAGCAGCGTGACAT
Organism: Lithobates pipiens; assembly: GCF_037356315.1. NCBI lineage: Eukaryota > Metazoa > Chordata > Amphibia > Anura > Ranidae > Lithobates > Lithobates pipiens. The sequence goes on from NW_027507787.1 coordinate 231,856,721, forward strand.
ACCGGAATGACACATGCACCGTGATAGAGGCATCTGACAGCAGCACCGTAATACAGAGCACTGACAGCAGCACCGTGACATACAGCGCTGACAGCAGCACCGTGACATACAGCGCTGACAGCAGCACCGTGACATACAGCGCTGACAGCAGCACCGTGACATACAGCGCTGACAGCAGCACCGTGACATACAGCGCTGACAGCAGCACCGTGACATACAGCGCTGACAGCAGCACCGTGACATACAGCGCTGACAGCAGCACCGTGACATACAGCACTGACAGCAGCACCGTAAGCAGCCCCAGGAGGAAGTCAGCACAGCACAGGGATGGTGTGATCCCCTCATAATAAGAACCCCCAGGAGGAAGTCAGCACAGCACAGGGATAGTGTGATCCCTTCATAATAAGAACCCCCAGGAGGAAGTCAGCACAGCACAGGGATATCATAAGCAGCCCCAGTAGAAATATGACACCGCTCAACCTCTTCAAAGAGGAGGGTAGGGGCATATAGTACGGTGTGCTTTTTTGGGTCAAGGAAGTGAGCAGACTGTACGTCAGTCCCTATACCGCTGAAGGACTGCTGCAGTATAGGGCAGCGGTCAGCAGTGGTGCACGTCAACCCTATCTATTGTGGACCTATAGCGGTCCTTACAGAACAGCAGACTGTACCGCACTCAAGCCTATGTACCGTAGCACCCTATACCAAGTTACCAGTCCTTATAAGAACTTTTGTGGACCAAGCAGGTTGTGTATTAGTGTTTAGCAGACTGTACGTCAGTCCCTATACCGCTGAAGGACTGCTGCAGTATAGGGCAGCGGTCAGCAGTGGTGCACGTCAACCCTATCTATTGTGGACCGATAGCGGTCCTTACAGAACAGCAGACTGTACCGCACTCAAGCCTATGTACCGTAGCACCCTATACCAAGTTACCAGTCCTTATAAGAACTTTTGTGGACCAAGCAGGTTGTGTATTAGTGTTTAGCAGACTGTACGTCAGTCCCTATACCGCTGAAGGACTGCTGCAGTATAGGGCAGCGGTCAGCAGTGGTGCACGTCAACCCTATCTATTGTGGACCGATAGCGGTCCTTACAGAACAGCAGACTGTACCGCACTCAAGCCTATGTACCGTAGCACCCTATACCAAGTTACCAGTCCTTATAAGAACTTTTGTGGACCAAGCAGGTTGTGTATTAGTGTTTAGCAGACTGTACGTCAGTCCCTATACCGCTGAAGGACTGCTGCAGTATAGGGCAGCGGTCAGCAGTGGTGCACGTCAACCCTATCTATTGTGGACCGATAGCGGTCCTTACAGAACAGCAGACTGTACCGCACTCAAGCCTATGTACCGTAGCACCCTATACCAAGTTACCAGTCCTTATAAGAACTTTTGTGGACCAAGCAGGTTGTGTATTAGTGTTTAGCAGACTGTACGTCAGTCCCTATACCGCTGAAGGACTGCTGCAGTAAAGGGCAGCGGTCAGCAGTGGTGCACGTCAACCCTATCTATTGTGGACCGATAGCGGTCCTTACAGAACAGCAGACTGTACCGCACTCAAGCCTATGTACCGTAGCACCCTATACCAAGTTACCAGTCCTTATAAGAACTTTTGTGGACCAAGCAGGTTGTGTATTAGTGTTTAGCAGACTGTACGTCAGTCCCTATACCGCTGAAGGACTGCTGCAGTATAGGGCAGCGGTCAGCAGTGGTGCACGTCAACCCTATCTATTGTGGACCGATAGCGGTCCTTACAGAACAGCAGACTGTACCGCACTCAAGCCTATGTACCGTAGCACCCTATACCAAGTTACCAGTCCTTATAAGAACTTTTGTGGACCAAGCAGGTTGTGTATTAGTGTTTAGCAGACTGTACGTCAGTCCCTATACCGCTGAAGGACTGCTGCAGTATAGGGCAGCGGTCAGCAGTGGTGCACGTCAACCCTATCTATTGTGGACCGATAGCGGTCCTTACAGAACAGCAGACTGTACCGCACTCAAGCCTATGTACCGTAGCACCCTATACCAAGTTACCAGTCCTTATAAGAACTTTTGTGGACCAAGCAGGTTGTGTATTAGTGTTTAGCAGACTGTACGTCAGTCCCTATACCGCTGAAGGACTGCTGCAGTATAGGGCAGCGGTCAGCAGTGGTGCACGTCAACCCTATCTATTGTGGACCGATAGCGGTCCTTACAGAACAGCAGACTGTACCGCACTCAAGCCTATGTACCGTAGCACCCTATACCAAGTTACCAGTCCTTATAAGAACTTTTGTGGACCAAGCAGGTTGTGTATTAGTGTTTAGCAGACTGTACGTCAGTCCCTATACCGCTGAAGGACTGCTGCAGTATAGGGCAGCGGTCAGCAGTGGTGCACGTCAACCCTATCTATTGTGGACCGATAGCGGTCCTTACAGAACAGCAGACTGTACCGCACTCAAGCCTATGTACCGTAGCACCCTATACCAAGTTACCAGTCCTTATAAGAACTTTTGTGGACCAAGCAGGTTGTGTATTAGTGTTTAGCAGACTGTACGTCAGTCCCTATACCGCTGAAGGACTGCTGCAGTATAGGGCAGCGGTCAGCAGTGGTGCACGTCAACCCTATCTATTGTGGACCGATAGCGGTCCTTACAGAACAGCAGACTGTACCGCACTCAAGCCTATGTACCGTAGCACCCTATACCAAGTTACCAGTCCTTATAAGAACTTTTGTGGACCAAGCAGGTTGTGTATTAGTGTTTAGCAGACTGTACGTCAGTCCCTATACCGCTGAAGGACTGCTGCAGTATAGGGCAGCGGTCAGCAGTGGTGCACGTCAACCCTATCTATTGTGGACCGATAGCGGTCCTTACAGAACAGCAGACTGTACCGCACTCAAGCCTATGTACCGTAGCACCCTATACCAAGTTACCAGTCCTTATAAGAACTTTTGTGGACCAAGCAGGTTGTGTATTAGTGTTTAGCAGACTGTACGTCAGTCCCTATACCGCTGAAGGACTGCTGCAGTATAGGGCAGCGGTCAGCAGTGGTGCACGTCAACCCTATCTATTGTGGACCGATAGCGGTCCTTACAGAACAGCAGACTGTACCGCACTCAAGCCTATGTACCGTAGCACCCTATACCAAGTTACCAGTCCTTATAAGAACTTTTGTGGACCAAGCAGGTTGTGTATTAGTGTTTAGCAGACTGTACGTCAGTCCCTATACCGCTGAAGGACTGCTGCAGTATAGGGCAGCGGTCAGCAGTGGTGCACGTCAACCCTATCTATTGTGGACCGATAGCGGTCCTTACAGAACAGCAGACTGTACCGCACTCAAGCCTATGTACCGTAGCACCCTATACCAAGTTACCAGTCCTTATAAGAACTTTTGTGGAACAAGCAGGTTGTGTGTTAGTGATTAGCAGACTGTACGTCAGTCCCTATACCGCTGAAGGACTGCTGCAGTATAGGGCAGCGGTCAGCAGTGGTGCACGTCAACCCTATCTATTGTGGACCGATAGCGGTCCTTACAGAACAGCAGACTGTACCGCACTCAAGCCTATGTACCGTAGCACCCTATACCAAGTTACCAGTCCTTATAAGAACTTTTGTGGACCAAGCAGGTTGTGTATTAGTGTTTAGCAGACTGTACGTCAGTCCCTATACCGCTGAAGGACTGCTGCAGTATAGGGCAGCGGTCAGCAGTGGTGCACGTCAACCCTATCTATTGTGGACCGATAGCGGTCCTTACAGAACAGCAGACTGTACCGCACTCAAGCCTATGTACCGTAGCACCCTATACCAAGTTACCAGTCCTTATAAGAACTTTTGTGGACCAAGCAGGTTGTGTATTAGTGTTTAGCAGACTGTACGTCAGTCCCTATACCGCTGAAGGACTGCTGCAGTATAGGGCAGCGGTCAGCAGTGGTGCACGTCAACCCTATCTATTGTGGACCGATAGCGGTCCTTACAGAACAGCAGACTGTACCGCACTCAAGCCTATGTACCGTAGCACCCTATACCAAGTTACCAGTCCTTATAAGAACTTTTGTGGACCAAGCAGGTTGTGTATTAGTGTTTAGCAGACTGTACGTCAGTCCCTATACCGCTGAAGGACTGCTGCAGTATAGGGCAGCGGTCAGCAGTGGTGCACGTCAACCCTATCTATTGTGGACCGATAGCGGTCCTTACAGAACAGCAGACTGTACCGCACTCAAGCCTATGTACCGTAGCACCCTATACCAAGTTACCAGTCCTTATAAGAACTTTTGTGGAACAAGTGAGTTGTGAATGATTAGCAGACTGCAGCAGAAGGGCAGCAGTCAAGTATAATATCCTTTCTATATTTGGAAGAAAGAATATTATACATGTACAAGCCTATTACTGTACCACTGATACCAGTCCTGAAAAGAACCTTTGTGGAACTAATAATAACAGCAAGTCTTTAAAATTACCCTCACTGCCTGACAACACTGCTTCCTTCCTGTCCCTATACAAATTGGCAAAAAAAGAGAACGATTAGTGGTTACTGGAACAGCTCTTTTGTGGACCTTGATAGTAACAGCTAATGATGATGATGATGATGATGATGATGAAAGACTAATCTGGCTGTCCCTGTAGCATACACCGTCCTTTCCCTTTCTCTAAACTAACAAAAGACACTCAGGCTGCTGCAAGAATCAGCAGCACAGCAAACCTATCAACACCTAACACCTATACCAGTCCTGAAAAGAACTTTTGTGTACCAAATAGCTAGTGGTTTATCTCTCCCTACTCCACACAGGAACCTGTCCCTATCGTAACAGAAGAAAGAATGTAAAATGGCCACCGGATCGGGTGTATTTATAGGTTAGGGGGAATGTCCAAGTGTCCATGTGCTGTCATGTCTCAATTGGCTGTCCTGTATCACATGATAAACGTGTCACCAAAGGTTAAAGTTCTTGTATACATTAAACACGTAAGTCCGCCGCGGCGAACGACGGAAAAAGGCGTTCGAACGTGCGGACCGCGAATGTCGGAAATTCGCCGCGAAACGACCGCCGGGCGAAACGTTCGTCCATCACTATCAGGGAGGATTCTTTTTTTGTTCTATCTATACCAGGGATGGGACCACCACACTATTCTATCTGATATGGTGGAAGCCTTTTCTTTGTCGTACCATCATGCCCTGTGCATGCATCAGGAAGTGAGAGGAAATTCCCATCTTAGATGGTTGTCAGTGGAGCCGGTGTCCCCATTGGCAGATTTCCTCTCGCCACTTCTTCTGATGTCACTGCCAAGTCTGCTGACAGTTGCCACCAAAGACAAATAGAGAGGGAGGATCTACCTATCGGGGACAAGGACAGCAATAAAAACCTGGCGATGAGGGAGGGGCAGACTAGTAAGCTACCCCAAAGATCCAGAAATGAAATGATGAATGGACAATCTCCTCAAAACCACCCATTGGGTTTTCCTCATTGGGTGATGATTGGACAATCTCCTCGGGCTTTCCTCATTGGGTGATAATTGGATGATCTCCTCACAATCACCCATTGGGTTTTCCTCATTGGGTGATGATTGGATGATCTCCTCACGACCACCCATTGGGCTTTCCTCATTGGCTGATGATTGGACAATCTCCTCACAACTACCCATGGGGCTTTTCTCATTGGGTGATGATTGGACAATCTCCTCATGACCACCCATGGGGCTTTCCTCATTGTATGATCATTGGATGATCTCCCTATGACCACCCATTGGGATTTCCTCATTGGATGATGATTGGACAATCTCCTCACGCCACCCATTGTGTTTTTCTCATTGGGTGATGATTGGACAATCTTATGGGGCTTTCCTCATTGGGTGATGATTGGACGATCTCCTCACAACCACACATCGGGCTTTCCTTATTGTATGTTCATTGGACGATCTCCTCACAACCACCCATTGGGCTTTCCTCATTGGGTGATGATTGGATGATCTCCCTATGACCACCCATTGGGCTTTCCTCATTGGATGATGATTGGACAATCTCCTCACGCCACCCATTGGGTTTTCCTCATTGGGTGATAATTGGACAATCTCATGGGGCTTTCCTCATTGGGTGATGATTGGACAATTTCCTCATGACCACCCATTGGGCTTCCCTCATTGGGTGATGATTGGACAATCTCCTCATGACCACCCATTGGGCTTTCCTCACTGGATGATGATTGGACAATCTCCTTACGCCACCCATTGGGTTTTCCTCATTGGGTGATGATTGGACAATCTCCTCATGACCACCCATGGGACTTTCCTCATTGGGTGATGATTGGACAATCTCCTCACAACCTCTCTTGGGGCTTTTTTCAGTAGATATTTCTTGTTCTAAGATGTTCAAATTACAGAACCACACATCGGGCTTTCCTTATTTTATGATCATTGGACGATCTCCTCACAACCACCCATTGGGCTTTCCTCATTGGGTGATGATTGGACAATCTCCTTACGCCACCCATTGGGCTTTCCTCATTGGGTGATGATTGGATGATCTCCCTATGACAACCCATTGGGCTTTCCTCATTGGATGATGATTGGACAATCTCCTCATGACCACCCATTGGGTTTTCCTCATTGGGTGATGATTGGACAATCTCCTCACGACCTCTCTTAGGGCTTTTCTCAGTAGATATTTATTGTCCTAAGATGTTCAAATTACAGACATTCCCACTGCAAGTCTGTTCTGTACCTTCACCTGATGTGTGGCAATGCTATACTGGAGCAGATTTCAGTTGCCTCTAGATGTCCCCAGTCTGGTGGCCAGCATCACCCAACCCAGATCCTCTGAGCCCAGGTCCCCCTGGACCCACCCCCAGCCTTTGACTGGACAGTGAAAGGGAAGTAGCACAGTGATAAGCTCATCTCTCTGTCACCCTCTGCTCTCTCCACCTATCAGCATGCTTCTTGTCAGCTCATAAACTGATTGGCCCCTTGTGCTGATTCTTCCTACCCCACTCCAGCCCTGCTGTACAGAGACTACAAGAAGCTGATGCCAGGTCACAGCCAGGGACTTATATTGTATTTTAAAATAAATTTAAATTCTCCCCTTCAGCCTTGCAGAGTTGTACCGGCTCCTCTCCTGGACTGAAATGGCTTACACTGAATTCACTGCACACTACAAGCTTCTCACAATGTGCATTAGAGGCTGCAGCAAGTCAGAGAGGACACACCTTCATTTCCTGGCTGGAGGACGTCCAGCATCATCTAGCTCTTTCATCCGTTGGATTTCAGTTCTTTCAATCATGGAAGCTCAGCATCACATGTGGGTGAAACCCAGGATAGGTCTGCATACATATACAGCCTGTCTAGGAAAGCCCACTCCTCCAGGGTGACTCCACCCCTCCAGGTTTAACAATTTGCATAACTCCTTCCACTGCTTGCATCAGGACGGAGGTTCTGGAGAGGAGTAGTGAGGGTTCTGGAGAGGAGTAGGGAGGCCGGGTGCTGGGATGTTTTCTGGAAGTTATGTACAGCCCCCCACAGGCCCCTCCCACCAGCCATGATCTGTCTGCATTGTATAGAGAAGCTCAGAGATCTGGTCAGGGCTGGGACAAGGGGTGGGTAGGAGGGACAGCTGCCCTGGGCACTGTGATATCATGTGAGGTGCAGGGGCACCACCAGGAGATTGGGAGGAGGGGATTTGTGTTGGGAGGGGGAATTTAGGGGGAATTTAGGGGGCTGCAGGATGTAAGAATTTTTCTAGGAGGGTAAATGTGGGGGAGGGGGGATTTGGTGAGTTTTTGTGCTTGGAGGGGAAATTTGAGGGGTAGAGGATTTGTGCTAGGAAGGTTTTTTTTGTGCTGGGAGCTAATGCAGAATGAGAGGATTTGAGCTGGGGAATGGGGGGGGGGGTTTGTGCTGGGAGAGGGAATTTCAGCAAGGGGGTGGATTTGTACTAAGAAGAGAGGGAATTTATGCTTAGTGGAGGGGGGAGATTTGTGCTGGGAGAGGGATTGTGCTAGTAGGGATGTTTGGAGGGCATTTGTGCTAGGAGTGGAAATTTGGGGTGGCAGAATTGTGCTAGGATGGAGGATTGGGGGAGGGGAATTTGTGCTGGGAGGGGGGGATTTGGATTGGGGGGTTGGGGGATTTGTGCTCACAGAGAAATTTGAGAGGTAGAGGATTTGTGCTAGGAAAGGGGAATTTTTTATTTATTTTTTGTTGTGGGGGGGGGGGGGGGCGGGGTGCGGGGGATTGTGCTGGGAGCTTATGCAGAATGAGAGGATTTGAGCTGGTAGGGGATTTGTGTTGGGAGGGGGGATTTCAGCTAAGGGGCAGATTTGTACTCTGAGAAGAGGGAATTTATGCTTAGTGGTGGGGGGGGGGGGGATTTGTGCTGGGAGGGGAACATATTTTGGGAGGGGGATTCGGAGTGAGAGAGAGGATTTGTGCTCGGAGGGGAAATTTGTGGGGTAGAGGATTTGTGCTAGGTAGGGGAATTGTTTTTGGGGGAGGGGTAATTGTGCTAGTAGGGATGTCTGGGGGGGCATTTGTGCCAGGAGGGGAAATTTGGGGGGGGGGGGGATTGTGCTAGGATGGAGGATTGGGGAGGGGAATTTGTCCTGGTAGTGGGTATTTGGAGTGGAGGGAGAGGATTTGTGCTCGGAGGGGAAATTTGAAGAGTAGATGATTTGTGCTAGGAAGGAGGATTTATTTGAAATTTTTTTGTTGTGGGGGGGGGTGTATTGTGGTAGAAGCTTAGGCAGAATGGGAGGATTTGAGCTGGGGGGGGGGGTTGTGCTGGGAGAGGGGATTTCAGAAAGGGGGTCTATTTGTACAGGGAGGAGAGGAAATTTATGCTTAGTGGTGGGGGGATTTGTGCTGGGAGGGGAACTTATTTTGGGAAGGGGATTTGGAGTGGGGGGAGAGGATTTGTGCTCGTAGGTGAAAATTTGAGGGGTAGAGGATTTGTGCTAGGTAGGGGGAATTTTTATTTGGTGGGAGGTGGAATTTGATGTGAGCTTATGTAGAATGAGAGATTTTAAGGTGGGGGGGGGGGGGGGGAGATGTGCTGAGTGGGGGATTTCAGCAAGGGGGTGGATTTGTATTGGGAGGAGAGGGAATTTATGCTTGGTGGGGGGGGGGCTGGGGGAGATTTGTGCTGGGAGGGAAACTTTTTTTTTTGGGAGGGGGATTGTGCTAATAGGGATGTCGGGGGGGGGGGGGCCTTTGTGCAAGGAGGGGAAATTCAGAGAGAGGTGGGGAAATTGTGTCAGGACGCAGGGTTGGGGGAGGGGAATTTGTGCTGGGAGGGGAATTTCTGGGGGGGGGGGGGATTGTGCCAGGATAGAGGATTGGGGAGGGGAATTTGTGCTGGGAGGGGAAATTCAGGGGGGGGGGATTTATGCCAGGATGGAGGATTGGGGGAGGGGATTTTGTGCTGGGAGGGGGGATTTGGAGTGGGGTGAGTGGATTTGTGCTCAGAGGGGAAATTTTTGCAGTAGAGGATTTGTGCTAGGAAGGGGTCATTTCTTTTTTTTTGTGGGGGGGAGGGGGAATTGTTCTGCGAGCTTATGCAGAATGAGAGGATTTGAGCTGGGGGGGTGGGGGGGGATTTATGCTGGGAGGGGGGATTTTAGCAAAAGGGTGGATTTGTACTGGGAGGAAAGGGAATTTATTCTTAGTGGAAAGCATCTGGACCCGGTGATGACATCATTGGGGGGGGGGGGCGTTAAGGTGAAATATGAGCCAATTTTTTTGTTTTTGTTTTATTTTTGGGTGGGGTTATGTGATGGAAATGCTTTGTGTGTTTTTGAGTTTTTGTAATATAATAAAAAATTTTTTTTTTTTATAAAAATCATTTGATAAAAAAAAAAGAAAAGAAATATGAGCCAATTAAACTTCAGCCATACTGATGTATAATTATCCTGTGATTGGGAACAATGGGGGTTCGGTGAGCAGTTTCCTCTGCACGGTGTGGTGTCGGCATTACCTGCGTTCGCACAACAGACAGCCGTGACCCTGACCTGTTATGATAAGTCAGAGCCCTGAGGAGGATCTCCCCCCCCCCCCCCCTGATAATAGAGGCGCGCACAGGTGAGCGCTGACATCCCCGGACACGTGTTTTGATTCATGTAAAAACAAACACTCACCTGAATCCCTCCATTCTCCCGGCTTGTCAGTGACACACGGCCTCGGGTCTCGCCCTGCCCAGGACAAAGGAGACGCAGGTGCACAGCCGGGAGAAGCACCTGGAGTATGTAAAGGTGATGTGATCCACCACCAACCAGGGAAATGACCCGCGCCGCCGCCTGCGCTACCGGATCCGCGCTTCCCATCCAGCTTTGTGACTAAAGCAACAATGTGTCAGCTTCATAAATAGCGGCGTAACCCGTCCGCCTTATGTCAGGGTGGACCCGGGCTCACATTCCACCGGGAATCAGCTCTGCATGGAGTTTGCAGAACCAGTGGCTGACCGCAATACATATATATATATATATATATACAGTATCTCACAAAAGTGAGTACACCCCTCACATTTGTGTAAATCTTTTCTTCTATCTTTTCATGTGACAACACTGAAGAAATGACTCTTGTCTACAATGTAAAGTAGTGAGTGTACAGCTTGCATAACAGTGTAAATTTGCTGTCCCCTCAAAATAACTCAACACACAGCCATTAATGTCTAAACCGCTGGCAACAAAAGTGAGTACACCCCTAAGTGAAAATGTCCAAATTTGGCCCAAAGTGTCAATATTTTGTGTGGCCACCATTATTTTCCAGCACGGCCTTAACCTTCTTGGGCATGGAGGTCACCAGAGCTTCACAGGTTGGCACTGGAGTCCTCTTCCCCTCCTCCATTATGACATCACAGAGCTGGTGTGGAGGATGTTGGAGACCTTGCGCTCCTCCACCTTCCGTTTGAGGATGTCCCACAGATGATCAATAGGGTTTAGGTCTGGAGACATGCTTGGCCAGTCCATCACCTTTACCCTCAGCTTCTATAGCAAGGCAGTGGTCATCTTGGAGGTGTGTTTGGGGTGGTTATCATGTTGGAATACTGCCCTGCGACCCAGTCTCTGAAGGGAGGGGATCATGCTCTGCTTCAGTATGTCACAGTACATGTTGGCATTCATGGTCCCCTCAATGATCTGTAGCTCCCCAGTGCCGGCAGCACTCATGCAGCCCCAGACCATGACACTCCCACCACCATGCCTGACTGTAGGCAAGACACACTTGTCTTTGTCCTCCTCACCTGGTTGCCCCCACACACGCTTGTCACCATCTGACACCAAATACGTTTATCTTGGTCTCATCAGACCACAGGACATGATTCCAGTAATCCATGTCCTTAGTCTACTTGTCTTCAGCAAACTGTTTGCGGTCTTTCTTGTGCATCATCTTTAGAAGAGACTTCCTTCTGGAACGACAGCCATGCAGACCAATTTGATGCAGTGTGTGGCGTATGGTCTGAGCACTGACAGGCTGACCCCCCCCACCCCTTCAACCTCTGCAGCAATGCTGGCAGCACTCATACGTCTATTTCCCAAAGACAACCTCTGGATATGACGCTGAGCACGTGACCTCAACTTCTTTGGTGGACCATGGTGAGGCCTGTTCTGAGTGGAACCTGTCCTGTTATACTGCTGTATGGTCTTGGCCACCGTGCTGCAGCTCAGTTTCAGGATCTTGGCAATCTTCTTATAGCCTAGGCCAGTGATGGCGAACCTCGGCACCCCAGATGTTTTGGAACTGCATTTCCCATGATGCTCAACTACACTGCAGAGTGCATGAGCATCATGGGAAATGTAGTTCCAAAACATCTGGGGTGCCAAGGTTCGCCATCACTGGCCTAGGCCATCTTTATGTAGAGCAACAATTCTTTTTTTCAGATCCTCAGAAAGTTCTTTGCCATGAGGTGCCATGTTTAACTTCCAGTGACCAGTATGAGAGAGTGAGAGCGATAACACCAAATTTAACACACCTGCTCCCCATTCACACCTGAGACCTTGTAACACTAACGAGTCACATGACACTGGGGAGGGAAAATGGCTAATTGGGCCAAATTTGGACATTTTCACTTAGGGGTATACTCACTTTTGTTGTCATGGCTGTGTGTTGAGTTATTTTGAGGGGACAGGAAATTTACACTGTTATACAAGCTGTACACTCACTACTTTACATTGTAGACAAGTGTCATTTCTTTAGAGCCGGTTCACACAGAGGCAGCACGACTTGCAGCGCGACTGCCTCAGGCGACCGGCACAAAACTTCAGCGGCGGCTTGCAAAATGACTTCTGTATAGAAGTCAATGCAAGTTGCCCCAAAAGTAGTGCAGGAACCTTTTTCTAAGTCAGAGCGACTTGAGTCGCTTCTATTAGAACAGTTCCATAGTACAGGACGGGACTTGTCAGGGGGGTAAGTCGCCTGACAAGTCGCCCCCGTGTGAACCGGCTTTCAGTGTTGTCACATGAAAAGATATAATAAAATATTTGCATAAATGTGAGGGGTGTACTTACTTTTGTGAGATACTGTATACCTTGCGGCTTGCAAGTGGATTAGCAGGGGTTAAGCTATCAGCCATAGTCCCGGTATGTTTTTTATTTCAGCCGGCGGATGGCTTTCTCCTGAAAGTGGTTTAAGTGGCTGTAAATTTGGAAATTCGAAAATTCTTAATTCAAAAATTCGGAAATGCGAAAATCCGAAAAAAAGAAAGAAAATCCGAAAATTTCGAAATAATAACTAACTAACAATAACTATTAAATTATAGGTATTGGAATTTCATTTCAAATTTGGCTTTTAGTCAACATAACGAATACGAATTTACCTGAAGTTACGAAATAACGAATGCCACATCTGAACCAATGAAATGGAATGAATTAATAATAATAATATTAATAATAATACATTTATTATTTATTATTATTAATTTCTTATGTTCCATTCGTTTAGATACGGCATTCGTAACTTCCGATAAATTCGTATTTGTTACATTCACTAACAGATAAATTTGAAATTTTATTTCAATACCTATAATTAATAGTTATTAATAGTTAAGTTATTATTAGTTAGTTATTATTTCAGATTTTCGAATTTTCAGGTTTTTTAGAATTTTTGTTATTTTCGATTTCTCGTTATTTTCGGATTTTCATTCTTATTTTCGAATTTACGAATGTCCGAAATTTCGGATTTTCGAATATTCTAATTTACGAATATTTGGAAAAAATTGTTAAACAGGTTTTCGTTAATTTGGATATTTCCGAATTAACAAATTTGTCGAAATTCGCTAAAAAACTAATTTGGAACAAAACAAATTGCACATGTCTATTAGCTGCTGGATTGCTTCCCGTGCCTAGGCACTCCTGATATCAATGGACCTCCTGTGCCTAGGCACTCCTGATATCAATGGACCTCCTATGCCTAGGCATTCCTGATATCAATGGACGTCCCGTGCCTAGTCACTCCTGATATCAATGGACTTCCTGTGCCTAGGCAGTCCTGATATCAATGGACTTCCCATCCCGACGCACTCCTGATATCAGTGGACTTTGCCTAGGCACCCCTGATATCAATGGACCTCCTGTGCCTAGGCACTCCTGATATTAATGGACTTCCCGTGCCTAGGCACTCCTGATATCTACGGACGTCCTGTGCCTAGGCACCCCTGATATCAATGGACGTCCCGTGCCTAGGCACCCCTGATATCAATGGACTTCCTGTGCCTAGGCACTTCTGATATCAATGGACTTCTCGTGCCTAGGCACTCCTGATATCAATGGACGTCCCGTGCCTAGTCACTCCTGATATCAATGGACTTCCCCGTGCCTAGGCACTCCTGATATCAATGGACGTCCCGTGCCTAGTCACTCCTGATATCAATGGACTTCCCGTGCCTAGGCAGTCCTGATATCAATGGACTTCCCGTGCCTAGGCACTCCTGATATCAATGGACTTTCCATGCCTAGGCACCCCTGATATCAATGGACTTCCCATGCCGAGGCACTCCTGATATCAATGGACTTCGCCTAGGCACCCCTGATATCAATGGACTTCCCGTGCCTAGGCACCCCTGATATCAATGGACTTCCCATGCCGAGGCACTCCTGATATCAATGGACTTTGCCTAGGCACCCCTGATATCAATGGACCTCCTGTGCCTAGGCACTTCTGATATTAATGGACTTCCCGTGCCTAGGCACTCCTGATATCTATGGACGTCCTGTGCCTAGGCACCCCTGATATCAATGGACGTCCCCTGCCTAGGCACCCCTAATATCAATGGACTTCCTGTGCCTAGGCACTTCTGATATCAATGGACTTCTTGTGCCTAGGCACTTCTGATATTAATGGACTTCTGGTGCCTAGGCACTCCTGATATCAATGGGCTTCCCATGTCTAGGCACTCCTGATATCAATGGACTTCCCGTGCCTAGGCACTCCTGATATCAATGGACTTCCCATGCCTAGGCACTCCTGATATCAATGGACTTCCCATGCCTAGGCACTCCTGGGCGCGGTACATGAACCATACACAGAATAATGGCTCATCAGACAAGTTCTTCTGCCACCATGAAATGTAACCTTGTCCAGTCTTTCTAAAAAAAAGCCTACAAAGTGCAGGTTTTCATGCTATCAATCACTGAGGAGCTCAGACAGGTAGAATCCATGCAGAAGGTCTGTGCTGAATTCCTCTGTGGACGAAGCAGGCAGGGGTTAAGCTTGCTCGGCGGGATTCGGCTCACACAATCCAGGTGTATTTGTCTTACAGGTCTGAGCACGTTCTGCTGGTTTTCCCATCACCCGCCATGTTTACCTGAATCTTACGGTACTTAGAGGACGGTGTCAGGCGCTACACCCCGCACAATCACCACAATCGCCCGCTTGTCCCTATTCAGACTTTGTATTTATCTTCTCTTGTTCAGGCATCAGCCCCTTTCTGTACAATGTATATAGATGGAAGGGAAAGGCCATTCATCATCTTGTCTCCAGCACAGCCCTGTTTACCTTACAAGTCGACTACCGCCGAATATCGGCCCCTCCCCCCTGCTCCCTGATCCGGAGATGGACAGTTACGTTAAAGCTGCACTCCGGGCAAACACCTTCATACATGACTGCGCACCAGTGCACAAAGCAAGGTCCATAAAGACAGGGATGAGCGTGTTTGGGGTGGAGGAAATTGGCTGGCCTGCACAGAGTCCTGACCTCATCCCGGTACAAAACCTTTGGGATGAATTAGAGCGGAGACTCCGAGCCAGGCCTTCTCGTCCAACATCAGTGCCTGACCTCACAAATACACTTTTAGAAGAATGTTTAAACATTCCCATAGACACACTCCTAAACCTTGTGAACAACCTCCCCAGAAGAGTTGAAGCTGTTATAGCTGCAAAGGGTGGGCCAACTCAATATTGAACCCTACGGACTAAGACTGGGATGCCATTAAAGTTCATGTGCGTGTAAAGGCAGGCGTCCCAATACTTTTGGCAATATAGTTACATAGTTAGTCAGGTTGAAAAAAGAAAGTCCATCCAGTTAAACCACAAAAAAAAAATGATATAAGTATATAGTATAGCTTAGATTCAACTATGGTGACTGTATCTATCTACCACCAAACCACTTGCACCATTGTCTGCCCAACCTGGAGGGTGACAACGCTTAGACCACCAGCACTCCAGGAAAACACCTACCTAGCTACACTATATTACCAAAAGTATTGGGACGCCTACCTTTACACACACATAAACTTTAAGGGCATCCCAGTCTTAGTCCGTAGGGTTCAATATTGAGTTGGCTCCGCCCTTTGCAGCTATAACAGCTTCATCTCTTCTGGGAAGGCCGTCCACAAGGTTTAGGAGATGTGTCTATGGGGAATGTTTGACTATTCCTCTTGAAGTGCATTTGTGAGGTCAGGCACTGATGTTGGACAAGAAGGCCTGGCTCACAGTCTCCGCTCTAATTCATGCCAAAGGTGTTCTATCGGGTTGAGGTCGGGACTCTGTGCAGGCCAGTCAAGTTCCTCCACCCCAAACCCACATATCCATGTCTTTATGGACCTTGCTTTGTGCACTGGTGGGCAGTCATGTTGGAACCAGAAGGGGCCGTCCCCAAACTGTTCCCACAAAGTTGGGAGCATGAAATTGTCCAAAATGTCTTGGTATGCTGATGCCTTAAGAGTTCCCTTCACTGGAACTAAGGGGCCAAACCCAACCCCTGAAAAATAACCCCCACACCATAATCCCCCCTCCACCAAATATTTTGGACCAGTGCACAAAGCAAGGTCCATAAAGACATGGATGAGCGAGTTCGGGGATTTTCCATTAAATGTGATATAGCATCCCTACAGACTCATGGCATCTCCAACAAGCAGAGGAGGAATGGAGAGGTAATCCCCTCTGTCCCCAATGAGAGTCTTCCATTCCCTCCCTGTCCTGGAGGAATACAGAGGGAACCCCTTCTGTCCTCGTGGAAGACTTCCCTTCACTTCCTGTCCTGTAGAAATAGAGAGGGAATCCCCTCTGTCCTTGGTGGGAGACTTCCCATCACTTCCTGTCAGGTAGGAGTAGAAAGAAGATCCCATCTGTCCTCAATGGAAAACTTCCCTTCACTTCCTGTCCTGGAGGAATAGAGAGGGAATCCCTTCTGTCCTTGGTGGAAAACTTGCCATCATTTCCTGTCCTGAAGGAATAGAGAGGAAATCCCCTCTGTCTTCAGTGGGAGACTTCCCATCTCTTCCTGTCTTGGAGGAATAGAGAGGGAATATCCTGTGTCCTCAGTGGAAGACCTCCTATCACTTCCTGTCCAGGAGGAACAGAGAGAGAACCCCCTGTGTCCTCATGGAAGACTTCCCATCAGTTGAGGGAATCTCCTCTGTCCTCCGTGAAAGACTTTCCATAACTTCCTGTCCTGGAGTAATAGAGAGGTAATCCCATCTGTCCTCAGTGGAAGAGTTCCCATCAGTTGCTGTCCAGGAGGGGTAGAGAGGGGATCCATTTTGTCCTCAGTGGAAGACTTCTCATCACTTTCTGTCTCAGAAGATTAGAGAAGGAATCCCCTCTTCTGTCCTCAGTGGAAAAGTTCCCATTACCTCCTGTCTCAGAGGAACAGAGAGGGACTTCCCTCTGTCCCTCATGGGAGTCTTCGCATCACTTCCTGTCCTGGAGGAATAGAGAGGGAATCCCCTCTGTCCTCAGGGGGAGACTTTCCATTATTTCCCGTCTCAGAACACTAGAGAGGGAATCCCCTCTTCTGTCCTCAGAAGACTTCCCATCACTTCCTGTCTCAGAGGAATAGAGAGGGAATCCCCTCTTCTGTCCTCATTAGAAGACTTCCCATCACTTCCTGTTGAAGAAGAATACAGAGGGAATCCCCACTGTCCCCAGTGGGAGATTTCTCATCACTTCCTGTCTCAAAACAATAGAGAGGGAATCCCCTCTTCTGTCCTCGGAAGACTTCCTATCACTTCCTGTCTCATAAGAATAGAGAGGGAATCCCCTCTTCTGTCCTCGTTTGAAAACTTCCCATCACTTCCTGTCTCAGAGGAATAGAGAGGGAATCCCCTCTTCTGTCCTCAGTGGAAGACATCCCATTACTTCCTGTCTCAGAGGAATAGAGAGGAAATACCCTCTTCTGTCCTCAGTGGAAGACATCTCATCACTTCCTGTCTCAGAAGAATAGAGAGGGAATCCCCTCTTCTGTCCTCGTTTGAAGACTTCCCATCACTTCCTGTCTCAGAGGAATAGAGAGGGAATCCCCTCTTCTGTCCTCAGTGGAAGACATCCCATCACTTCCTGTCTCAGAGGAATAGAGAGGAAATACCCTCTTCTGTCCTCAGTGGAAGACATCCCATCACTTCCTGTCTCAGAGGAATAGAGAGGAAATCCCCTCTTCTGTCCTCGGAAGACTTCCCATCACTTCCTGTCTCAAAAGAACAGAGAGGGAATCCCCTCTTTTGTCCTCTTTAGAAGACTTCCTATCACTTCCTGTCTCAGAGGAATAGAGAGGAAATCCCCTCTTCTGTCCTTGGTCGAGGGCTTTCCATCACTTCCTGTCTCTGAAGAATAGAGAGGGAATCCCATCTTCTTTCCTCAGTGGAAGACTTCTCATCACTTCCTGTCTCAGAGGAACAGAGACAGACTTCCCTCTGTCCCTCATGGAAGTCTTTGCATCACTTCCTGTCCTGGAGGAATGGTGAGGGAATCCCCTCTGTCCTCAGGGGGGAGACTTCTCGTTATTTCCTGTCTCATAACAATAGAGAGGGAATCCCCTCTGTCCTCAGGGGGGAGACTTCTCATCATTTCCTGTCTCAGAACAATAGAGAGGGAATCCCCTCTTCTGTCCTTGGAAGACTTCCCATCACTTCCTGTCTCAGAAGAATAGAGAGGGAATCCCCTCTTCTGTCCACATCAGAAGACTTCCCATCACTTCCTGTCACAGAAGAATAGAGAGGGAATCCTCTCTTCTGTCCTCAGTGGAAGTGGAAGACTTCCCACCACTTCCTGTCCTGGAGGAATAGAGAGGGACTTCCCTCTGTCCCTCATGGGAGCTTTCGCATCACTTCCTGTGCTGGAGGAATAGAGAGGGAATCCCCTCTGTCCTCTGGGGGAGACTACCCATCACTTCCTGTCTCATAAGAATAGCAAGGGAATCCCCTCTTCTGTCCTCAGTGGAAGACGTCCCATCACTTCCTGTCTCAGAGGAATAGAGAGGGTCTTCCCTCTGTCCCTCATGGCAGTCTTCGCATTGCATCCTTTCCTTGAGGAACAGAGATCCTCTGCCAAGTTTTTATTATTGTGTCCTGCGTCTTCCGTGCCGGCATAAAATGTGAATGCTAAAAAATGGCACCCCTTTCCTGAAATGTGACAATTTCAATCCTGAAGGTGAGCAGAAGACACGTCACGGATCTGCGCACATGGATAGGACTGCCAGCAAGCCCCATCCCCCGCCAGGCACTGCGTGCATCTGTATATGTGAGACAGGCACGGAGGAGATATACAAATTAATAATAAATAATAAAATGTTTTTATTATTATTGATTCATTACATTACATTCGTTTAGATACGGCATTCGTTATTTCGGATAATTCGTAACTTCGGATCAATTCGTATTCCTTACATTCACTAACAGCCAAATTTAAAAGTAAATTCCAATACCTATTATTTAATAGTTTCGTTTTTATATCAGATTTTTGAATTTTCAGGTTTTTGGATTTTCAAGTTTAGAATTGACTACCGTATATACTCGAGTATAGGCCGACCCGAATATAAGCCGAGGCCCCCAATTTACCCCCAAAAAACTGGAAAACTTATTGACTCGTGTATAAGCCGAGGGTGAGACATGGCTGTCCATCCCTGTGTGTCCGTCCATCCCTGTGTGTGTGTCCGTCCATCCATCCCTGTGTGTGTGTCCATCCATCCATCCATCCATCCATCCCTGTGTGTGTATCCATCCATCCATCCATCCCTGTGTGTGTGTGTGTGTGTGTGTGTGTGTGTGTGTGTGTATTCATTCATCCATCCATCCCTGTGTGTGTGTCCGTCCATCCATCCCTGTGTGTGTGTCCATCCATCCATCCATCCATCCATCCCTGTGTGTGTATCCATCCATCCATCCATCCCTGTGTGTGTGTGTGTGTGTGTGTGTGTATTCATCCATCCATCCATCCCTGTGTGTGTGTGTGTGTGTGTGTGTGTGTGTATCCATCCATCCATCCATCCATCCATCCCTGTGTGTGTGTGTGTGTGTGTGTGTGTATCCATCCATCCATCCATCCATCCCTGTGTGTGTGTGTGTGTGTGTATCCATCCATCCATCCATCCATCCCTGTGTGTGTGTGTGTGTGTGTGTGTGTGTGTGTGTGTGTGTGTGTGTGTGTGTGTGTGTGTGTGTCCGTGCAGCCTTGTGTGTGTGTCCAGCCTACCTGTGTCCCAAGCCTCCGTCCCGAGCCGCCGTCGTCCCGAGCCTCCTCTGTCCCGTGCCTCCTCTGTCCCGTGCCTCCTCTGTCCCGTGCCTCCTCTGTCCCGTGCCTCCTCCGTTCCGTGCCTCCTCAGTCCCATGTCGTGCCGATGGATCGCCGCTCTTCTCGGCGGCCATTCTACAATTCAAAAGCCGCGCCTCCGTCCTCCGCCTGTGATAGGCGGAACACTCAATTTCCCAGCAGCCTGTGTTCCGCCTATCACGGACATCCTCTCATACTCGTCCGTAGTATGAGAATGAACGGATGTCCGTGATAGGCGGAACACTGACTGCTGGGAAATTCAGTGTTCCGCCTATCACAGGCGGAGGCGGAGAAGGAGGCGCGGCTTTTGAATTTTAATGTCCGCCGTCTGTCTGCTCGATACGCTGATCGAGCAGTCAGACAGCGGTGACTCGAGTATAAGCCGAGGGGGCACTTTCAGCCTCAAAAAAGAGGCTGAAAATCTCGGCTTATACTCGAGTATATACGGTAATTTATGAATTTTCAAATTTACAAAATTTAGAATTTATGAATATACGAATATTTGAATTTTTGAATATTCAGAAAAATTTGTTAAATGGATCTTCATTAATTCGGATGTTTTCGAATGAATGAATTTGTCGAAATTAGTTAAAGCAGAGTTCCGCCTAATTCTTTTTTTTTTAAAGTCAGAAGTTACAAACACTGCAGCTGCTGACTTTTAAAATAAGGATACTTACCTGTCCAGGGCGCCCGCGATGTCCTTATCCGAAGCCGACCCGTCCCTCGGTTCATGGGTGAAGGTGCCCCCCATCATCAGAAATTAAATCAGGAAGTAAAGCCTTGCGGCTTTGCTTCCTGGTTCCCTACTGCGCATGCGCGACTCACGCTGTATGATCCCACTGGTCCCTGCTGTCTTCTGGGACCTCTGTGTCTCCCAGAAGACAGCAGGGGGATGGAGAAGGCACCAGAAAAGGCGTAGATACCCGCGGGTGGCTCATGTATCTATGTCCGGAAGTGGGAGTAAAATACCTGTATTAGACAGGTATCTGCTCCCCCCTCCCTCTGAAAGGTTGCGAAATGTGACACCGGAGGGGGGGAGGATTCCGAAAAGCAGAAGTTCCATTTTTGGATGGAACTCCGATTTAAAAAACTAATTTGGAACAAAATGAATTGCGCATGTCTAGAAACCACAGGCATCTCAGTAATATCAGCAGGCCCATAATGCTGAAGATACAGCAGTGGCCCCCCCACCCTGACAAGACACGTGGCAGAGGCTTTCTCTCTCTCCCTCTACTTCCTCCTTCCTGGTTTCCTAAACCAGATTTCAGGGGTAGGAAGTGATATACATAATTAAAAATAAAACTGTGATTTTAGCAGTTAACAGTAGAGGGCAGTAGATCCCTATGTCTACTTTACTGACAGCACCACCCCAAATACATATTACTGTAAAACCCCATAAGAAATAAAGCTTTAAAAAAAAACTTGCTTAGTTCGGCTTCTGGGAGGTTCAGGGGGGCTTTTGTAAGTGAAAGTATGAAGGAGCTGAAACTTTTGGTAGTGGAAGAAGATTTGAAGGATTTTAGGCATGCTCTCATTGACTTCAATGTTAAAAAAAAGTTAAAGAGCTTAATATTTTAAAAAGTATAAATAGTAGAAAAAAAGTTGAAGAAGTCCACACATCAGCTGAAAGAGCTGAACATTTTGAAAGTTGAATGTCTTTAATAGCTGAAAGTATGCAGAAGTTACGCAGAACCAAAAAACGTACGGAATAAAAAGATTAATAAATAAAAAATCGAATAACAATAGTGGGACTGCTAAAGCATTCCCACTAATAAATAAAAACGAATAACAATAGTGGGATAGGTAGGGTTGCCATCTTTTCTTCAAGTGTAACCCGAACACTTTAGCGGCGCACAGCAATCTTTTTTTTTATATAAACTATACATATATATTTGCAATTAAATAACATTTCTAATCAAATTAAAGTGGGGTACCCCCTAAAAAAAAAAAAAAAAAAAAGTCAGCAGCTACAAATACTGCAGCTGCTGGCTTTTAATAATCGGACACTTACCTGCCCCAGGGTCCAGCGATGCGGGGGAACGAAGCCCCCCCCTCGCTCCCCGCTCCGCTCGCGGCGCCGTCATGCATACTGTGGGCACCCGGCTGTGGCTTCACAGCCGGGCACCCACTGCGCATGCGCGAGCGGCGCAGGGCGCCGTGATACGCCGTACAGTCACCTGGGACACATGACAGGTCCCAGGTGAATGTGCGGCGCGAGGGGAAGTGATGTCACCAGCCCGGGCAATGAAGAAGGCAGATTACGAGGGACCCCCTAGCAACCGGTATTTAGAGGTGAGTAAAAAAATTTTTTTTTGCCAATTATTTTGTTTTATTTTTTTTACAAATTTTAAGCAGCTTTTATTTTTTTGGTGGCAACACCACTTTAAGTTAAGCACAAGAGTCCCCCTTTAAATCAGAGTCCACAGACTTCCCCTAAAACTGCATTGGGGGGGGGGGGGTGTCTCTGATGTAAGGGAGAACTCTGGGGACTCGAACATAAGGGATGCTCTGGGAACCCTGATCTAAGATGGAACTCTGATGTATGGAGAGGACTCTGATGTAAGGGGTGCTCTGAGAACCCTCATTTACCTTAGTGTACTCACTCAGAGGCAGGAGAGAGAAGGGAGGAGACTTCAGTCACAGATAGGGATGGATGGTGAGCTCACTCACCCCTTGGCAGTCATCACCTCTCATCCACATGTATCTGAGGCTACTGGAATTCAAATTCCCAGCTTCAACTTTCCTTTTCTGAGGCACAGCACTGGGGATTGGAGTGAGGGCAGACACAAAGGAGTAGGGGCAAGAGGAAGAGGAGCAGATCGATCCCTCTCTCCTCTCCCATCTGTGTGTGGGGGGGGGGATTGTTAGTGCTGGCTTTGGGCAGTGTGAAAGAGTGTAACAGGCACTCTCAGCTTACCCAACTGCAGCCAGCAACTAGGGTTGCCACCTGTCCGGGATTCACCCGGACAGTTCGGGTTTGGAATCATGCATCCGGGTTTCAGACTGCCTGAAACCCGGACACATTATTCAGACTGGACTATGGCTTCCCAGCAGGGTTGCTGGCTGCAGTTGTCTAAGCTGAGAGTGTCTGTTGCACTCTTTTTCACCCCCCCCCCCCAAACACACACACAGACGGGAGAGGAGAGAGGGCTCGATCTGCACCTCTTCCTCCCACCCCTACCCCTCTATGTCTACCCACACTCCTTAGAAAAGGAAAGGTGGAGCCGCTAATTTGAAGTCCAGTAGCCTCAGATACATCTGGATGAGAGGTGATGATTGCCAAGGGGTGAGTGAGCTCACCATCCATCCCTATCTGTGACTGAAGTCTCCCCCCTTCTCTCTCCTGCCTCTGAGTGAGTACACTAATGTAAATTAGGGTTCTCAGAGCACCCCTTACATCAGAGTTCCCCTTTACACCAGAGGTCACAGTGTTCCCCCTTTACATCAGAGTTCTCAGTGTACACCCTTAAATCAGGGTTCCCAGAACACCCCTTATATCAGAATCTGCAGAGTCCCCCCTTACAGTGAAAGGGAACTCTGTGAATTCAGATGTAAAAGGGGAACTCTGTGGACTCTGATATAAAGGGGGACTCTTGTTATTAACTTCATATGATTAGAAATGTTATTTAAAGCGATAGTCCGCCGTTTTTTTTTTTTTTAAAAGCCAGCAGTTACAAATACTGCAGCTGCTGACTTTTAAAATAAGGACACTTACCCGCCCAGCGCGCCCGCGATGTCGGCACCTGAAGCCAATCTCTCGATCGTCTCTCGGGTGCTGCCGCCGCCATCTTGGGTATGGGAATCAGGAAGTGGAGCCTTTCGGCTTCATTTCCCGGTTCCCTACTGCGCATGCGCGAGTCGCGCTGCGCAATAAGGATGGTCCCCGCTGTCTCTGGGATCTGTGTGTTTCCCAGCAGGCAGCGGGGGACCTTCAGAAAGGGGCGTGGATTCTGCGGAAAGGGGCGTAGCTTCTGCAGAATCTACGCCGGAAGTGGGTGCAGATACCTGTACTGTACAGGTACCTGCACCCCCCTCCCCCCTGAAAGGTGCCAATTGTGGCGCCGGAGGGGGGGAGGGTTCCAATGAGCGGAAGGTCCACTTTAGGGTGGACCTCTGCTTTAATAGCAAAATATATTTATAGTTTATACTATATAAAAAAAATTGCTGTGCACCGTTAAAGTGTTCGGGTTTGACTTGAAGAAAAGGTGGCAACCCTACCAGCAACCCTGCATGCAAAGCCATAGTCTGGTCTAAATATTGTGTCCGGGTTTCAGGTGGCCTGAAACCCGAACGCATGATTCCAAACCCGAACTGTCCGGGTGAATCCCGGACAGGTGGCAACCCTAGGGATAGGGATCATCTCTTCTTCAGAGAACAGTGAGCTGGGCATGGTAGGGGGGGGGGAATTAGCAGCAATACAAGTAACTTCCTGGAGGGGCGTGATGTCATTCCCGTGTGCTGTCCACAGCTTTCGGGAACCAGATATGCACCACGGGCACATACTAAACATGTGCGATTAGTTTCGTATGAATCGAAAATTTGTACGAATTTCTGTAAATTCATAGATTCGGGAGGATCCGAAATACGAATTGCTATGCTTCCGAATTTTGTACGAAATACAAAATTTCGTTGATGAATTTTGGATCCAAATTCCGTTACAATGGAAACGTGACTGGTGTTTTGTTGACCAATCAGAGGTTTTCTTCTGCTGCTGAGTGAGGGTTGGGAAATGACCTTTTTTAATATGGGAGTGGGAGAGACTAGTACTGGTAGTCGATGGGAGATTCAGAATCTGACAAAATAATAATTTTCGTTAATTACGATTATTTGTTATGATGAAGTTAAAAAACCCAGGAAGTCAGCGCAGCACAGGGATGGTGGGAGCCCCTCATAATGAGCACAGCACAGGGATGGTGGGAGCCCCTCATAATGATAAATTCATCACAACGAACGTTCGTAATTGTTACGAAAAGTTAACGAACCTAACGAAAATTCGTATTTCGTACGAATCCAAATTGAATTTCGGGCACAAATTACGAAATATGAATTAATGGCTAATACAGAACGGAACGGAATGAAACAAAATTAATTTATTGACGGTGCACATGTCTAGCACACACCTCCGCGAACACAGCCGTTGCGCATCTCCCATACACAGCGGTTGCGCATCTAGATGCAGGAACCCAATTTTTATGGAAATTAATAGTAAAGCAGATGTAGATTTCTAGGATGATACTAACAAAGGTTTCTAGTGAAAGGCAACTGTTTTTTTTCTATTAACCACTGAAGAACGTCCTCTCAGAAGTAGAGAGCTCCCACCCAGCCGTATATGTACATTGGCCGGTGGGAGCTCTCTACTTCTGAGAGGACGTTCTTCAGAATGAGGGGGATTGCGCGTGCGCGTGCCCGCACAGCGGCGCGATCCCGATGTGCTCGTGTCACCCGGACACGGCCCATCTCGGATCGGCAGGAGGGCTCTGTGATTGGCCCTCTTGATCACATGACGGCCGTGTCCAATCACGGCCGTCATGTGATGTAAACAAACAGCCGGTTGCTAGGCAATCGGCTCCTCCTCTCCTCACACAGAAGTCATCGCTGAGGAGAGGAGAGCAGATCGCTGCAGCCGGCTGGTGATCAGTGAGTATGAGCTGTTTTTTATAGCTTTTTACTCACTGATCACCAGTCTAGTGTAAACACACATGTCATCACAATACACATGTCACCACACATGTGCCCAAAACACACATGTCCCCAAATAATAAAAAAGACATGTCCCCAAATAAAAAAACAGATGTCCCCCACATATGTCCCACTAAAATCACATGTTCCAATGATTATCTGCACACATATGTATGTGATCACCTGCACACATATGTACATGATCATTTGCGTACATATGTCCGTGAAAACACAAACCAATTATTATACACTTAACGGAATTTTTTTTACCAAAAACATGTAGCAGAATACATTTTGGCTTAAATTTATGACAAAATGTGATTTTATTTGATTTCTTTTAAAATAGAAAGAAGAAAATATTGTTTTTTTTTCCAAATTTCCGCTTTTTTTGCGCTTATATCGCAAAAAATTAAAAACAGAGTCATGAATAAATACCACCAAAATAAAGCTCTATTTGTGCGAACAAAATGATAAAAATTCCATTTGGGTACAGCGTAGCATGACCGTGCAATTGTCACTGAAAGTGCGAGAGCGATGAAAGCTGAAAATTGGTCTGGGAAGGAAGGGGGCGAAAGTGCCCGGTATTGTAGTGGTTAAACAAGGTCTAAATGGGCCATTGACATGCATCACAGTTGAACTTAGGAATGCGTCTTTGCAAAGTTAACTAAATGAAATCCTTTCTTATTTTTGCTTGGGGATAGAGTGCAGAGGGATTAGAAGTCCTGATAGGGTGAAGACACCTCCAAAATGTAAATTACTTTCACTTTGGAGTGAGCGCCTCCTATTTCTGTTATGGGTCCTGGACGTGAAGGGAAATGTCCCAGCAGGACGCTTGATATGGGTGTGACCCTTCCCTACCCCATCTAAAACTAATAAAATGTTCTGGCTTTACATAGACTTCAATGTGGCCCTACAAGCTGGAGGCACTGAAATAGGGCCAGACACGTGCACTGTAGCTGGCTTTACATTTCTCTGCTACCGATCAGTGTTCAGTGGCCCCGTGCCAGACATTGGCCCTCAGTTCCTTCCAGAATGGGTCCCTGGCTCTCACACAATCCCTGGGAAAATTGTGGACTTATCTGCAGCTTGAAGAGGGAGTTGGTTCCCGCTTGTTATGTTCCAGGAGACAAGGACAGCCGTACATTCCTTCCAAGCTCAGACAATTGGAGGTATTCAGGAGTTCTCCTCTACAAAGAGCGAGGGAGGGCCCCCGGGGCCCCATCCTTCACTCTTATCTGCAGCAATTAAAACATTTTAATATGTTCTGAACGTGAGATTTCACGGGGAGGAAGTCACTGATAGAACGTTCCTTCTCCTCTGTAAGAATTGCTTCTCCAGGGGAAGAACTAATCTCAGCTTTTATGCCATGTGAGGAATATATCAGAGGTGGATTTCTGCCCGGCAGGTGTATGAATATGACTATGGTCCTCCATGAATCCTCCTGATGGTACCTGCCCAGACGGTGTATGAATAGTCCACAATGGATCCACACAATGATTTCTACCCAGCAGGTGTAAGAATATGACTATGGTCCAGCAAGAATCCTCAGGAGGTTTCCTGTCCAGCGGGTGTATGAATATGACTATGGCCCTCCATCAATCCACATGATGGTTCCTGCCCAGTGGGTATGTGAATAGTCCACCACAGGCCCACATGATGGTTCCTCCCCAGCATGTGTATGAATGTGACTCTGGTCAGCCATGAATCCACATGATCGCTCCTGCCCAGCAGGCAGGCATGCACTGGCCATCTGGACTACCGGGCCAATGGCTCAGTGGGCCACTCTGATGTAAGGGGGTGCTGATGGGACACTTTGATGTAAGGGGGCTGCTGATGGGACACTCTGATGTAAGGGGGTGCTGATGGGACACTCTGATGTAAGGGGGTGCTGATGGGACACTCTGATGTAAGGGGGTGCTGATGGGACACTCTGATGTAAGGGGGTGCTGATGGGACACTCTGATGTAAGGGGGTGCTGATGGGACACTCTGATGTAAGGGGGTGCTGATGGGACACTCTGATGTAAGGGGGTGCTGATGGGACACTCTGATGTAAGGGGGTGCTGATGGGACACTAAAAATGTAAGTGGTCTGGATGAAGTCCAGGGCAAAATTTCTGTCCCAGTTCAGCCCTGCCAGCAGGTGCATAAATATGATTGTGGTCAACCATTAATCCACATGATGGTTCCTGCCCATTGGGTTTATGAATAGTCCACCATGGATCCACATGATTGTTCCTCCCCCGCAGGTGTAAGAATATTACTATGATCCACCAAGAATCCTCAGGAGGGTTCTTGCCCAGTGAGTGTATGAATATGACCATGGTCCACCATAAACCCACAGGTGAGTTCCTGCCCAGTGGGAATGTGACTAGTCCACCATAGACCCACACAATGGTTCCTGCCCAGTAGGCATGTGAATATGACCATGGTCCACCATGGTCCCACAGGAGGGTTCCTGTCCAGCAGGTGTATGAATAGTCCACCACAGACCCACATGATGGTTCCTCCCCAGCAGGTAAATGAATGTGACTATGGTCCACCATGAACCTACAGGAGGGTTCCTGTCCAGCATGTGTATGAATACAATTATGGTCCACCATGGTCCCAATGGTTCTTGCCTGATGGGTATATGAATAGTCCACCATGGACCTACATGATCGTTCCTTGGCAGATATATGAATATGACTATGGTGCACCATGATGAACCCGCAGAAGGGTTCCTGTCTAGCAGGTATATGAATAGTCCATATATTTACAAGGGTTAGGACTGCAAGTAATACAGGGTGCCGTGAATGGGCCTTGCAGCTTACACATGCGTTTGCAAATGTGTGCTAACTAAATCCCTGTTTTTAACGCATACTGTTGGACAGATTAATCTGGTTGGTAAGCAGACTGGTTGGTGAGTTGAGCTGGGAATTTTCTCTGGTTTTGGCTTTCATATGAATAGTCCACCATGGTCCAGCATCATGGTTCCTCCCCAGCAGGTGTATGAATATGACTATGGTCCGCCATGAAAACACAGAAGGGTTCCTGCCCAGCAGCCATATGAATAGTCCACCATGGCCCCACACAATGGTTCCTGTCCGGCAGGTGTATGAAAATGACTATGGTCTGCCATGAATCCATATGATTGTTTCTCCCTGGTGGGTAAATAATTAGTCCACCATGGACCCACATGATGGTTTCTGTTCTGCTAAGCAGATATATGGATAGTCCACCATGGATCCATAAATGGATTTCTTGGCCCTGAGAGCAAGTCCCAACCTAGTTGACCAGACCTCAGTGTTGGTCTGATATCAGTGATGGTCTGGTGTCAGTGTCGGGCTGGTTTCAGTGTTTGGTTGGTGTCAGTTTTGGGCTGGTATCAGTGTTGGGGCTGGTGTCAGTGTTGTGTTGGTATCAGTGTTAGGTTGATGTCAGTGTTTCGTTGGTGCCAGTATTGATCAATGTGTTTGTTAGCTATTACATGGATGCACTGAGCAGGCTAGATCCTGAGCCCTGGGGAGCAGAAATGAACTATCAAAAGACCTGCATAACAAGATAATGGAACTTTATAAAGATGGAAAAAGGATTAGTGATGGCCGAACGGTTCGCCCGGCGGTCGTTTCGCGGCGAATTTCCGACTTTCGCCGTCCGCGGGTTCGAACGCCTTTTTCCGTCGTTCGCCCCGGCGGACTTACGTGTTTAATGTATACAAGAACTTTAACCTTTCGTGACACGTTTATCATGTGTTACAGGACAACCAATTGAGACATGACAGCTCATGGACACTTGGACATTCCCCCTAACCTATAAATACACCCGATCCGGTGGCCATTTTACATTCTTTCTTCTGTCACTGTAGGGAAAGGATCCTGTGTGGAGTAGGGACAGAGAAAACGCTAGCTATTTGGTACACAAAAGTTCTTTTCAGGACTGGTATAGGTGTTAGGTCAGCAGCCTGAGTTTCTTTTGTCAGTTTAGATAAAGGGACAGAGCGCTGTATGCTGCTATTTTAGGGACAGCTCAGCCAGATTAGTCTTTCTTCATCATCATCATCATCATCATCATTAGCTGTTACTATCAGGTCCACAAAAGAGCTGTTCCAGCTAATCGTTCCAGCCTACTCTTTTTTGCCAATTTGTATAGGGACAGGCAGGAAGCAGTGTGTCAGGCAGTGAGGATAATTTTAAAGACTTGCTGTTACTATTAGTTCCACAAAGGTTCTTTTCAGGACTGGTATCAGTGGTACGGTAATAGGCTTGTACACGTATAATATTCTTTCTTCCAAATATAGAAAGAATATTATACTTGACTGCTGCCCTTCTGCTGCAGTCTGCTAATCATTCACAACTCACTTGTTCCACAAAGCTCTTTATCAGGACTGGTAACTTGGTCTGTCTAGGGTGCTACGGTACATAGGCTTGGGTGCGGTACAGTCTGCTGTTCTGTAAGGACCGCTATCGGTCCACAATACATAGGGTTGCCGTGCACTACTGCTGACCGCTGCCCTATACTGCAGCAGTCCTTCAGCGGTATAGGGACTGACGCACAGTCTGCTAAACACTAATACACAACCTGCTTGGTCCACAAAAGTTCTTATAAGGACTGGTAACTTGGTATAGGGTGCTACGGTACATAGGCCTGAGTGCAGTACAGTCTGCTGTTCTGTAAGGACCGCTATCGGTCCACAATACATAGGGTTGCCGTGCACTACTGCTGACCGCTGCCCTATACTGCAGCAGTCCTTCATTGGTATAGGGACTGACGTACAGTCTGCTAATCACTAACACACAACCTGCTTGGTCCACAAAAGTTCTTATAAGGACTGGTAACTTGGTATAGGGTGCTACGGTACATAGGCCTGAGTGCAGTACAGTCTGCTGTTCTGTAAGGACCGCTATCGGTCCACAATACATAGGGTTGCCGTGCACTACTGCTGACCGCTGCCCTATACTGCAGCAGTCCTTCATTGGTATAGGGACTGACGTACAGTCTGCTAATCACTAACACACAACCTGCTTGGTCCACAAAAGTTCTTATAAGGACTGGTAACTTGGTATAGGGTGCTACGGTACATAGGCCTGAGTGCGTTACAGTCTGCTGTTCTGTAAGGACCGCTATCGGTCCACAATACATAGGGTTGCCGTGCACTACTGCTGACCGCTGCCCTATACTGCAGCAGTCCTTCAGCGGTATAGGGACTGACGCACAGTCTGCTAAACACTAACACACAACCTGCTTGGTCCACAAAAGTTTTTATAAGGACTGGTAACTTGGTATAGGGTGCTACGGTACATAGGCCTGAGTGCAGTACAGTCTGCTGTTCTGTAAGGACCGCTATCGGTCCACAATACATAGGGTTGCCGTGCACTACTGCTGACCGCTGCCCTATACTGCAGCAGTCCTTCATTGGTATAGGGACTGACGTACAGTCTGCTAATCACTAACACACAACCTGCTTGGTCCACAAAAGTTCTTATAAGGACTGGTAACTTGGTATAGGGTGCTACGGTACATAGGCCTGAGTGCGTTACAGTCTGCTGTTCTGTAAGGACCGCTATCGGTCCACAATACATAGGGTTGCCGTGCACTACTGCTGACCGCTGCCCTATACTGCAGCAGTCCTTCATTGGTATAGGGACTGACGTACAGTCTGCTAATCACTAACACACAACCTGCTTGTTCCACAAAAGTTCTTATAAGGACTGGTAACTTGGTATAGGGTGCTACGGTACATAGGCTTGAGTGCGGTACAGTCTGCTGTTCTGTAAGGACCGCTATCGGTCCACAATAGATAGGGTTGACGTGCACCACTGCTGACCGCTGCCCTATACTGCAGCAGTCCTTCAGCGGTATAGGGACTGACGTACAGTCTGCTAAACACTAATACACAACCTGCTTGGTCCACAAAAGTTCTTATAAGGACTGGTAACTTGGTATAGGGTGCTACGGTACATAGGCTTGAGTGCGGTACAGTCTGCTGTTCTGTAAGGACCGCTATCGGTCCACAATAGATAGGGTTGACGTGCACCACTGCTGACCGCTGCCCTATACTGCAGCAGTCCTTCAGCGGTATAGGGACTGACGTACAGTCTGCTAAACACTAATACACAACCTGCTTGGTCCACAAAAGTTCTTATAAGGACTGGTAACTTGGTATAGGGTGCTACGGTACATAGGCTTGAGTGCGGTACAGTCTGCTGTTCTGTAAGGACCGCTATCGGTCCACAATAGATAGGGTTGACGTGCACCACTGCTGACCGCTGCCCTATACTGCAGCAGTCCTTCAGCGGTATAGGGACTGACGTACAGTCTGCTAAACACTAATACACAACCTGCTTGGTCCACAAAAGTTCTTATAAGGACTGGTAACTTGGTATAGGGTGCTACGGTACATAGGCTTGAGTGCGGTACAGTCTGCTGTTCTGTAAGGACCGCTATCGGTCCACAATAGATAGGGTTGACGTGCACCACTGCTGACCGCTGCCCTATACTGCAGCAGTCCTTCAGCGGTATAGGGACTGACGTACAGTCTGCTAAACACTAATACACAACCTGCTTGGTCCACAAAAGTTCTTATAAGGACTGGTAACTTGGTATAGGGTGCTACGGTACATAGGCTTGAGTGCGGTACAGTCTGCTGTTCTGTAAGGACCGCTATCGGTCCACAATAGATAGGGTTGACGTGCACCACTGCTGACCGCTCACCTATACTGCAGCAGTCCTTCAGCGGTATAGGGACTAAGAGTTTTGTCACAGGGTCATTTAAAAAATGACATGCAGAGGAAGAGGCAGGCCCTTCCGCAGGGGTGGTAGGGGTAGGGCAGGAGCAACAGGCTTGAGCCAAAGTGGGAAGTTGCAGAAGGTGCGTTCAATTACTTTAAAGGATGCACCAGACTTGGTTGAGTGGCTCGCTCAGCCTTACTCTTCTGCACCCTCCTCATCCTCTCGATCTGCACCCTCTTCTTCACTCTCTGCTATGTGCACCCCCAAAGACACTACCACCAACAACACGACCACCACCACCACCACCACATACCTTCCGCTTGAGTCACTGGAATTATTTTCCGATCCATATCAAGAGGACATTTCTGATGCGCAGCCACTCTTGGTATTGGATCAGGAAGAGGAGGTAGCAACAAGCGCTACTCAGCAGTCTGACGCCAGTACCCAGATCAGCCCAAGGAGGAGGTTGGTCCCCGGTGTTGCTGCCTACTCTACTTATAGCGGTGGGGAAGGTGACGTTGATGATGACGTGTCTAGTGATGTCACGTGGGTGCCCACAAGAGAGGAAGAGGAGGGGAGTTCAGAGGGAGATATGGACCAGCAGATAGGGAGGAGAAGCAGCAATGACTTACATTGCACAGCAGGGACAAAGCAGACTGCAAATGTATCAGGAGCGAGTCATCGACCATGTACGGTCACATCTGGCGCTCCCAGGACACCGGCACATGGCTCCGCAGTGTGGGCTTTTTTTAACGTGTCCGCTGCTGACAATAGCGTTGCCATCTGCAATCTTTGCAGTCAACGCGTTAGTCGCGGTAAGCCCAATACTCACCTAGGGACGACCGCCTTAAGAAGGCACATGAGCAGCCATCACCGAGCCCAGTGGGAGCAACGGAACACACAAAGCCACACTGCAGGCTCTCACCGTCCAGCCTCGTCTTCTACTTCTCCTTCTCCTCTCTCCTCACAATTGTCCTCCACTCCACCTTCCATCACGCCAAGCTCACATTTTTCTGCAAAAAGGCAGGCTTCCGTGGGCCTAATGTTTGAGCGTAAAAAAATGATGACGCCGGATAACCCTCTTGCCCAACGGTTGGCGGCTGGCTTGTCAGAACTCATAGCCCGCCAACTACTGCCATATAAACTGGTGGACTCGGAGGCCTTTCGCAAATTTGTGGCCATTGGAACACCACAATGGAAGGTCCCAGGAAGGAAGTATTTCTCAGAGAAGGGCATCCCAGAGCTATATGGCCATGTTCAGCGGCAAGTGAATGTATCTCTGGCACACAGTGTCGGTGCCAAGATACATCTGACCACAGACACGTGGTCTAGCAAACACGGGCAGGGAAGGTATATCAGTTTTACTGCCCACTGGGTGAACCTTCTGACGGCCGTCAAGCATGTAACCCGTGGCACCCGTGTAGATTTGGTTTTACCGCCACGGATTGCATGCAGGCCTGACTCTTCTTCTCCTCCTCCTACTCCATCCTCCTCCCTCTCCTCCTCAGCTGCCTCCTCCTTTTCCGCTGCTAGCGTCTCTTCCACTGCACCGCCCAAGCTCCCCAGAACCTATTCCACATGCCAGGTGAGACGTTGCCATGCCGTGCTGCGTCTGTTGTGCCTGGAAGCAAAGAGCCACACTGGCCCGGCACTCCTTTCAGCTTTGCGTTCACAGGCAGATGAGTGGCTAACACCGCTCAATTTGACAGTTGGTAAAGTGGTGTGTGACAACGGTGCCAATCTGCTTAGCGCATTGAAACAGGGCAAAATCACGCACGTGCCGTGCATGGCACACGTCTTAAACTTGGTCGTGCAGCGATTCCTTGTCAAATACCCTGGGGTCCAGGACATCTTGCGGCAGGCAAGGAAAATCTCGGCCCATTTCAGAAGATCTTACACGGCCATGGCTCGCCTTGCTGACATTCAGCGGCGACACCATCTGCCGGTCAGACGTCTTATTTGCGATTGCCCGACGCGATGGAACTCAACCTTCTATATGCTTGATAGGCTGCTCCAGCAGAAACGTGCAGTTAACGTCTACCTGTATGAACTCTGCGAAAGAAACGGTTCTGGGGAGCTGGGTTTTTTTTCACCGCGCCAGTGGCTGCTCATGCGCGACACATGCAGACTTCTGCGGCCATTTGAGGAGATCACCAAACTGGTCAGTCGCAGCCATGGCGCCATCAGTGACATGGTACCTTATGCCTTCTTTCTGGAGCGTGCATTGCGTCGTGTCATTGATCAGGCTGTGGAGGAGCAGGAGCGGGAAGATGAGGAAGTCGCAATGCTGGATGAATTCCCAGGGGGGGCTACTCTATCTGAGACAAGTCAACAACAGGAGTCTGATGAGGAGTCAGAGGAGGATGGTGCCGGGGCGGATGAGCAGGAGCAAGAAGAGCATGCTTTAAACCTTTCTGGGATCCCTGTTGTGCGAGGATGGGGAGAGGAGAATGAAGAGGACGACATTATCCTGGATGATGAGCAGGAGCCAGGCCACCACACCGCTTCCACTTTAGTGCAAATGGGGGCCTTCATGCTCCAGTGTTTTAATAGGGACCCCCGTATAAAAAGCATGAGGGTCAAGGACCAGTACTGGGTGGCAACGTACTTAGACCCCCGGTACAAACACAAAATGGCGGAAATGTTACCGCCGTCGCAGAGGGCTGTCAGAATGCAGCACTTCCAGGCCTTGCTTCGAGAAATGCTGCATTCTGCTTTTGCGTGCGCTGGCAGAGGAGCAATTCCCACTCCCAGAGAAGGATTTGCGGGTACCAATCCAACAGCGCCTGCAAGAAGAGGCCGGTTTGAAGATGTGTTGGTGACTTCGGATATGAGGTCATTCTTTCAGCCGACCCATCGACAGGTGTCATCCGGATCCAGCATCAGGGAACGCCTAGACCGTCAGGTGTCCGACTACATTGGGTTAACGGCCGATGTGGACGCTCTGAGGAGTGATGAACCCCTAGACTACTGGGTGGGCAGGCTTGACCTCTGGCCAGAGCTTGCCCAATTTGCAATCGAACTGTTGGCTTGCCCCTCATCCAGTGTCCTGTCCGAAAGGACGTTCAGCGCAGCAGGGGGGATTGTGACCGATAAGCGTACTCGCCTAGCTCACCACAGTGTTAACTACCTCACATTTCTAAAAATGAATGAGGCATGGATCTCGGAGGAATTCAACACATGTGATCAGTAGACCATGTATATGTCTATAAACAATTTTTGGAATCAAGCACACAGACCTTCTTAATTCATTTGGCTCACTTCCCTGACCCAAAAAAGCACACCGTACTATATGCCCCTACCCTCCTCTTTGAAGAGGTTGAGCGGTGTCATATTTCTACTGGGGCTGCTTATTATGAGGGGTTCCCACCATCCCTGTGCTGTGCTGACTTCCTCCTGGGTGTTCTTATTATGAGGGGCTCCCACCATCCCTGTGCTGTGCTGACTTCCTCCTGGGGGTTCTTATTATGAGGGGATCACACCATCCCTGTGCTGTGCTGACTTCCTCCTGGGGCTGCTTACGGTGCTGCTGTCAGCGCTGTATGTCACGGAGCTGCTGTCAGCGCTGTATGTCACGGAGCTGCTGTCAGCGCTGTATGTCACGGAGCTGCTGTCAGCGCTGTATGTCACGGAGCTGCTGTCAGCGCTGTATGTCACGGAGCTGCTGTCAGCGCTGTATGTCACGGAGCTGCTGTCAGCGCTGTATGTCACGGAGCTGCTGTCAGCGCTGTATGTCACGGAGCTGCTGTCAGCGCTGTATGTCACGGAGCTGCTGTCAGCGCTGTATGTCACGGAGCTGCTGTCAGCGCTGTATGTCACGGTGCTGCTGTCAGCGCTGTATGTCACGGAGCTGCTGTCAGCGCTGTATGTCACGGAGCTGCTGTCAGTGCTGTATGTCACGGAGCTGCTGTCAGCGCTGTATGTCACGGAGCTGCTGTCAGCGCTGTATGTCACGGAGCTGCTGTCAGCGCTGTATGTCACGGTGCTGCTGTCAGCGCTGTATGTCACGGAGCTGCTGTCAGCGCTGTATGTCACGGAGCTGCTGTCAGCGCTGTATGTCACGGAGCTGCTGTCAGCGCTGTATGTCACGGAGCTGCTGTCAGCGCTGTATGTCACGGAGCTGCTGTCAGCGCTGTATGTCACGGTGCTGATGTCAGTGCTCTGTATTACGGTGCTGCTGTCAGTGCTCTGTATCTCCTGCACCCTCTTGTTTGCCTACCCTGGTCCCTGACCTTCCCTCTCCTCCATTGCCTTCATTAGCTCCATAGTCCTGAATTGTCAGAACAATTTCCCAAATAAAAAAAAAATGCTTGTAGTTATCGATCCCAAATTCACCTCATACATGTATTATGCTATTGTCCAGGTGGTGGGACTACGTGCTACCCCCTAATAATTACCCCGTGGCCGCAAATTTGACCTAAAGGTTTGCGAAATTCGCCTCCCATTGAAGTCAATGGAGCCCGCGGCGAACGGTCGTTTTCGCGAACGTTTGTGTCCGTTCGCGTTTCGCGTTCGCGAAACGTCCCGTCGGAAGTTCGTCCATCACTAAAAAGGATATAAAAAGATATCCAAAGCTTGAATATGCCAGACAATACTGTTCAACCACTTATTAAGAAGTGGAAAAATAGGGGATCTCTTGATACCAAGCCAAGGTCAGGTAGACCAAGAAAGATTACAGCCACAACTTCCAGAAGAATTGTTCGGAATACAAAGAAAAACCCCACAGGTAACCTCAGGAGAATCACAGGCTGCTCTGAAAAAAAGACGTTGTGGTTCAAGGAGCACAATACGACGATACTTCAACAAAAATGAGCTGCATGGTCGAGTTGCCAGAAAGAAGCCTTTACTGTGCCAATGCCACAAAAAAGCCCGGTTATAATAAGGCCGACAAAACCTTGACACACCTCAAAGCTTTTGGCAGACTGCAATCTGTAGTGACAAGAACAAAATAGAGCTTTATGGTCAGATCCATGAGTGTTGTGTTGGGAGAGGGGTCAACAAGGTCTATAGTGACAAGATTACCATCCCCACTGTGAAGCATGGTAGTGGCTCTCTGATATTTTGGGGGAGTGTGAGCTCTAAAGACACGGGGAATCTTGTGAAATTTGATGGCAAGATGAATGCCTCGTGTTATCAGAAAATACTGGCAGACAATTTGCATTCTTCTGCAGGAGAGCTGAGCACGGGACCCTCTTGGACTTTCCAACACGACAATGACCCTAAGCACAAGGCCAAGGTGACCCTTCAGTGGTTACAGCAGAAAAGGGTGAAGGTTCTGGAGTGGTCATCACAGTCTCCTGACCTCAATATCATCAAACTGCTCTGGGGAGATCTCAAATGTGCGATTCATGCAAGACCACCAAAGACTTTGCATGACCTGGAGGCATTTTGCCAAGATGAATGGGCAGCTCTACCACCTGCAAGAATTTGTGGGCCTCACAGACAACTATTACCAAAGACTGAACACTGTCATTGATGCTAAAGGGGGCAATACACAGGATTAAGAACTAAGGGGACGCAGACTTATGAAAGTGGGGTGGGGGTGGGGTTTACATGTTGCAATGCTTTGTTTTATTATTGTCCTATTCTGTTATCACCTACAGTTACAGAATATGAATCCCATAAGGAATACAAGAAATGGGTTTTGTCAGCTCACTCGTGTTATCTATATAAATGGTCCATATTGTATATTACCAATTCTCCAAGGGGGGCAAACTTTTCAGCACAACTGTATATTGCAATACATGTTTCAGCCCCCCAACTGCATCACAGTGATCCCTCTCTGACCACTCCCATCACAGTGATCCCTCTCTGACCACTCCCATCACAGTGATCCCTCTCTGACCAATCCCATCACAGCGATCCCTCTCTGATCACTCCCATCACAGTGATCCCTCTCTGACCACTCCCATCACAGTGATCCCGCACTGACCCCCCAAATCACAGTGATCTCTCTCTGACCACACCCATCACAGCGATCCCTCTCTGACCACACCCATCACAGCGATCCCTCTCTGACCACACCCATCACAGCGATCCCTCTTCGACCACTCAAATCACAGTGATCCCTCTCTGACCACTCACATCACAGCGATTCCTCTATGACCACTCCCATCACAGCGATCCCTCTATGACCACTCCCATCACAGAGCAATCCCTCTCTGACCACTCCCATCACAGCAATCCCTCTCTGACCACTCCCATCACAGCAATCCCTCTCTGACCACTCCCATTACAATGATCCCTCTCTGACCACTCCCATCACATTGATCCCTCTCTGACCACTCCCATCACAGCGATCCCTCTCTGACCACTCCCATCACAGCAATCCCTCTCTGACCACTCCCATAACAGCGATCCCTCTCTGACCACACCCATCACAGCGATCCCTCTCTGACTACTCCCATCACAGTGATCCCTCTCTGACCACTCACATCACAGCGATCCCTCTCTGACCACTCCCATCACAGCGATCCCTCTCTGACCACTCCCATCACAGTGATCCCTCTCTGACCACTCCCATCACAGTGATCCCGCACTGACCCCCCAAATCACAGTGATCTCTCTCTGACCACACCCATCACAGCGATCCCTCTCTGACCACACCCATCACAGCGATCCCTCTCTGACCACACCCATCACAGCGATCCCTCTTCGACCACTCAAATCACAGTGATCCCTCTCTGACCACTCACATCACAGCGATTCCTCTATGACCACTCCCATCACAGCGATCCCTCTATGACCACTCCCATCACAGAGCAATCCCTCTCTGACCACTCCCATCACAGCAATCCCTCTCTGACCACTCCCATCACAGCAATCCCTCTCTGACCACTCCCATTACAATGATCCCTCTCTGACCACTCCCATCACATTGATCCCTCTCTGACCACTCCCATCACAGCGATCCCTCTCTGACCACTCCCATCACAGCAATCCCTCTCTGACCACTCCCATAACAGCGATCCCTCTCTGACCACACCCATCACAGCGATCCCTCTCTGACCACTCCCATCACAGTGATCCCTCTCTGACCACTCACATCACAGCGATCCCTCTCTGACCACTCCCATCACAGCGATCCCTCTCTGACCACTCCCATCACAGCGATCCCTCTATGACCCACTGGGTTCTTTTCCTCAGAGGATCCATTGGTTTGCTGTGATTTAATGAATACTCCTTCCCCGGGATGTATTCGGATGTCCATGTTTTACAAACATGTCCTTATTATTATTATAGGATGTCCGTGTAGCACATATATTTCATTATTATTATGGGATGTCCATGTACCACATACATGTCATTATTATTATAAGATGTTCATTAGACATGTGCGCCGTCATTAAATTTGTCTCGTTTTGTTCCATTTCGTATTAGCCGCTAATTTGTATTTCGTAATTCGTGTCCCAAATGCAATTTGGATTTGTACGAAATACACATTTTCGATAGGTTCGTTAATTTTTCGTAACAATTACGAAGTTCGTTATGATTTTAAAAAGCAAAAAATAAGTTTCTCAATATGGTAGTCATGGACTCATTATGCTCATTACGAGGGTCTCCCACCATCCCTGCGCTGTGCTCATTATGAGGGGCTCCCACCATCCCTGTGCTGTGCTCATTATGAGGGGCTCCCACCATCCCTGTGCTGTGCTCATTATGAGGTGCTCCCACCATCCCTGCGCTGTGCTCATTATGAGGGGCTCCCATCATCCCTGTGTTGGGCTCATTATGAGCGGCCCCCATCATCCCTGTGCTGTGCTCATTATGAGGGGCTCCCACCATCCCTGCGCTGTGCTCATTATGAGGGGCTCCCATCATCCCTGTGCTGTACTCATTATGAGCGGCCCCCAGCATCCCTGTGCTGTGCTCATTATGAGGGGCTCCCACCATCCCTGTGCTGTGCTCATTATGAGGGGCTCCCACCATCCCTGTGCTGTACTCATTATGAACGGCCCCCAGCATCCCTGTGCTGTACTCATTATGAGGGGCTCCCACCATCCCTGTGCTGTGATCATTATGAGGAGCTCCCACCATCCCTGTGCTGTGCTCATTATGAGGGGCTCCCCCCCATCCCTGTGCTGTGCTCATTATGAGGGGTTCCCACCATAGCATAGAAATTAGTATTTCGGATTTTTAGATACGAAACAAACCGCACATGTCTAATGTCCATGTAGCACATACATGTTATTATTATTATTATGGGATGTCTATGTAGCACATACATGTCATTATTATTACACGATGTCCATGTAGCACATACATGTCATTATTATTACACAATGTCCATGTAGCACATACATGTCATTATTAGGATGGAATTGGCTGTCGGACATGGGAATTGGTCAATGTTTTTGGTATAAATGGCGGCGTGTATTGCGGGTTCATTGGTCTGCACGGCGTTCGGTGGCGGTCCAGAGGACGTCCGGGTTCCTTCATCTTCCCTTCTATTACTCTGAACACTTGGCGAGGAATGTTTACTTCTCGTGGCGTTTAATGGCGTCCTTCCCTCCTCCGCACTCCAAACACGTCTGGCACTGCGCGGCGTCCTCTTCCTGTCTGTGTTTAGGAAGAGATTCCCGGCTTTATGTGAGTTCATCAGAAAATGGAGCACAGGTCACTGGCGGCCTGTAAACACGACTATTAACGACCTTCAGAATCCAGTTTTATGTCCATTACCGGATCACCACGGATCACCCTGATGGTGACCCATTGACCTGCCTGCTATTATTCCATGCACACCCTTCCCCCACCATAAACTGTACCCGGCCAATACCGCTCACCCATTATTAATGGACTTATAGAGCGGCTCAGCTCACTAACATCACTAATTTAAAGCTGAACTCCGGGCAGTCATAAAGGGAACTGAATGCAGCTCTGCAATCACTAATGATAATTAAGTATCTGAATGGGACCTGGAATCAACCTCCAGTGGTCCCTGTACAGCAGAGCTCAACGTGGCAAAAGGATAAGCAGCATAAGCAGCCAAAGAGGTGTGCTGTAGAGCAAGGAGCCATGCTAATAGGAGGAGAGAGCAGAGTGACAGAGAGATGAGCTCCTCAGTCTGCCGCTTCTCCTTTCATTGTCAGTTACAGGGTTGGGATGAAGGGGGACCTGTATGTGAAAGTGAAACTGCAGCAAAGTTTAGCCCCCCCCCCCTCCCCCACCGTGATAGACAGGGCTTTGGTGTGTGGCCGAGCTGTGTAAATTTCAGGACTGGATAGACAGTAATTTAAATCCCTAATCAGTTCAGCTGTAAAATGACATTCATGTGAAGTCTATGAAAACCCAACAACAGCAACATTGTATATTGCAGCTGACCACTTCAATGTGGTGGCTGCATTCATTTTCTTTTTTAAGTTCAGTACAGTTTATCTGCAAGTACAGAAACTTCCTGCTGATGTTGGTTGAACACTAAACTGTTCTTAGCACATCTGTGGACTACAGAACACCTCCCACTAGGTAACGGGGATGAGGAGGGGATAGATTTTTTCCAGTCAGACTTCTAATACCTTTTGTCCTGATATGCCCATGCTATTCCCCTATAGAGACAGTACAGCGAGTGAGGGGTTGTCACCCTAGGACAGGAAGTGTGTTACTGGCAGAATCACCAGGTAAAAATAAAGGTTAAAAGTCTTCTCTCCATCTCCCCATGCTAACTTTATGCCTTTCCTCAAGAGACTGCCCCAAGACATTGTTCCAAGGGACTAATCCAAAGAACTGCTCCTAAAGGCTTCTCCAAGGGGACATTCCAACGGACTGCTACAAGTCATTGCTCCAAGACACCACTCCAAGAGACCACTCCAAGAGACCACTCCAAGGGACCACTCCAAGAGACCACTCCAAGAGACCACTCCAAGAGACCACTCCAAGAGACCACTCCAAGGGCCTACTCCAAGGGCCACTCCAGGGGACCACTTCAGGGGACCACTCCAAGGGACCACTCCAAGGGACCACTCCAGGGGACCACTTCAGGGGACCACTCCAAGGGACCACTCCAGGGGACCACTCCAAGAGACCACTCCAAGGGACCACTCCAAGGGACCACTCCAGGGGACCACTTCAGGGGACCACTCCAAGGGACCACTCCAGGGGACCACTCCAAGAGACCACTCCAAGGGACCACTCCAAGGGACCACTCCAGGGGACCACTCCAGGGGACCACTCCAAGAGACCACTCCAAGGGACCACTCCAAGGGACCACTCCAAGGGACCACTCCAGGGGACCACTCCAGGGGACCACTCCAAGGGACCACTCCAAGGGACCACTCCAGGGGACCACTCCAAGGGACCACTCCAAGGGACCACTCCAAGGGACCACTCCAGGGATCTCCTAGGGACCACTCCAAGAGACCACTCTAAGGGCCCACTCCAAGAGACCACTCTAAGGGCCCACTCAAAGACACCACTCCAAGGGACTTCTCCGAGGCACTGCTCCAAGAGATTGATTTCTTCAAGAGACTGCTTCAAGGGACAAATCCA
This sequence comes from Lithobates pipiens, assembly GCF_037356315.1. Lineage (NCBI taxonomy): Eukaryota > Metazoa > Chordata > Amphibia > Anura > Ranidae > Lithobates > Lithobates pipiens. The sequence goes on from NW_027507787.1 coordinate 231,899,523, forward strand.
CAGAACTGCTCCAAAAGGCTTCTCCAAGGGGACATTCCAAGGGACACCTCCAAGGGACCACTGCAGTTGACTGTTACAAGGTCCTGCTCCAACAGACTGCACCAAGGCACTGCTACAAGTCACCCCACTAAGAGACTGCCCAAAGGGACTGCTCTAAGGGACTGCTCCAAGACACTGCTCCAAGGGACTAATCCAAAGAACTGCTCCAAAACGTTTCTCCAAGGGGACATTCCAAGAGACTGCTACAAGGGACTGTTACAAAAGATTGCTCCAAGTCACTGCTCCAAGGGGCCACTGCAAGAGACTGCTCCACAGGACTGCTACAAGAAACTACTTCAAGAGACTGTTTCAAGGATCTGCTACAAAAGGCTTTTCCAAGTGGCCGTTCAAAGAGACCGCTCCAAGGGACTGTTACAAGGCACTGCTCCAACAGACTGCTCTAAGGGACTGCTCTAAAGCACTGCTCCAAGGGATTGCTAAAGCCCCATACACACTATCAGATTATCTGCTGAGTTTTTCCTTCAGATTTACCAAAACCATATAATATGAGGACAAACCTTAGGAATTTCAATGTGTATGCAATCAGGCAGGCCCTTGCACTACATGTTTTTGGTAAATCTGAAGGAAAAACTCAGCAGATAATCTGATAGTGTGTATGGGGCTTAAAAGTCACTGCTCCAAGAACCGGCTCCAAGGGACTGCTCCCAGGCACTGCTCCAAGGCACTGCTCTAAGGGACTGATCCAAAGATCTGCTCCAAAAGGCTTATCCAAGGGTACGTTCCAAGAGACTGCTCCAGGGGACTGTTAAAAGGCACTGTTCCAGGAGACTGCTACAAGTCAACGCTTCAAGAGACTGCTCCAAGAGACCAGACAATCCTTGTTTTCCCTACAGATAAGCTGCCCTTAAGCCCCATACACACTATTAGATTTTCTGCAGATTTCTATCTTCAGATGTACCAAAACCATGTAGTGCAAAGGCCTGCCTGATTGCATTCAAATTGAAACTCTTAAGGCTTGACCTCATATTATACGGTTTTGGTAAATCTAAAGAAAAAAATCTGCAGAAAATCTAATAGTGTGTATGGGGCTTTATGTACTCCATCATTAGACTGATACATACACATTCAGATCACACTTTCAATGACCAATCACTGTGTTTGTAGGTACCTTCTGCAGAACATCTCATCAGTGATCACAGATAGAGAGGTAGGTGGCTATGTGACATCTGATTGACGAAAAGACATTCCTCAGGATGGTAGGACTGTGCCTTCTCTCACATGCCTAGACCTGTCTCATGTGCCTCTTTTTTTTTGCCGGTCACTCCATTTCTGTCCCTTTTGCTCATTTCACTTGCGCTCCTAGCAGCCTGGTTTCAAATTTTAGCTTGTTTGCAGAACGTGATGTGAATTTGAATATAAAAAAACAATTATCATCAATACAAATCAGATCAGTCAAAGTAAGGATTTATTAAAGCAATTGCAATGTTTTCCCACAGATCACTGCGCAATAGTGTGAATTGTATGTAAGAAGCAAAAAGTAATCTCTACCATGCTCTAGTCTACAATGTTCTGCACTGCAATGTTCTGTTCTGCTATGTTTTGCACTGTGATGTTCTGCACTGCAATGTTTTGCACTGCGATGTTTTGCACTGCGATGTTCTCCACTGGGATGTTCCTCACTGCGATGTTCTGCACTGCGATGTTCTGCACTGTGATGTTCTGTTCTGCTATGTTTTGCACTGTGATGTTCTGCTCTGCTATGTTCTGCACGGCAATGTTCTGCACGGCAATGTTCTGCACGGCAATGTTCTGCGATGTTCTGCACTGGGATGTTCTGCATTGCGATGTTCTGCACTGCAATGTTCTGGGATGTTCTTCACTGATGTTCTGCACTGTTCTGCACTGTGATGTTCTGGACTGCGAAGTTCTGCACTGCGATATTCTTCACTGCAATGTTCTGCACTGCAATGTTCTGCACTGCAATGTTCTGCACTGCAATGTTCTGGGATGTTCTACACTGCGATGTTCTGCACTGCGATGTTCTGCACTGCGATGTTCTGGGATGTTCTGCACTGCAATGTTCTGGGATGTTCTGCACTGCGATGTTCTGCACTGTAATGTTCTGCACTGCAATGTTCTTCACTGCAATGTTCTGCACTGCGAAGTTCTGCACTGCGATGTTCTGCACTGCGATGTTCTGCACTGCGATGTTCTGGGATGTTCTGCACTGCAATGTTCTGGGATGTTCTGCACTGCAATGTTCTGGGATGTTCTGCACTGCGATGTTCTGCACTGCAATGTTCTGCACTGCGAAGTTCTGCACTGCGAAGTTCTGCACTGCGATGTTCTGCACTGCGATGTTCTGCACTGCGATGTTCTGCACTGCGATGTTCTGGGATGTTCCACACTGCGATGTTCTGCACTGGTCTGCACTGCGGTGTTCTACACTGCGATGTTCTGCACTGCGAAGTTCTGCACTGCGATGTTTTGCACTGTGATGTTCTGCACTGCGATGTTCTGGGATGGTCTGCACTGCGATGTTCTGCACTGCAATGTTCTGCACTGCAATGTTCTGGGATGTTCTGCACTGCAATGTTCTGCACTGCAATGTTCCGGGATGTTCTGCACTGCAATGTTCTGCACAGCAATGTTCCGGGATGTTCTGCACTGCAATGTTCTGCACTGCTATGTTCTGGGATGTTCTGCACTGCTATGTTCTGCACTGCTATGTTCTGGGATGTTCTGCACTGCAATGTTCTGCACTGCAATGTTCTGGGATGTTCTGCACTGCGATGTTCTGCACTGCAATGTTCTGCACTGCAATGTTCTGGGATGTTCTGCACTGCAATGTTCTGGGATGTTCTGCACTGCAATGTTCTGCACTGCGATGTTCTGCACTGCGATGTTCTGCACTGCAATGTTCTGCACTGCAATGTTCTGCACTGCAATGTTCTGGGATGTTCTACACTGCAATGTTCTGCACTGCAATGTTCTGTGATGTTCTTCACTGCAATGTTCTTCACTGCAATGTTCTGCACCGCAATGTTCTGGGATGTTCTGCACTGCTATGTTCTGCACTGCAATGTTCTGGGATGTTCTGCACTGCAATGTTCTGAACTGCAATGTCCTGGGATGTTCTGCACTGTAATGTTCTGCACTGCAATGTTCTGGGATGTTCTGCACTGCGATGTTCTGCACTGCAATGTTCTGGGATGTTCTGCACTGCAATGTTCTGGGATGTTTTGCACTGCAATGTTCTGGGATGTTCTGCACTGCAATGTTCTGCACTGCAATGTTCTGCACTGCGATGTTCTGCACTGCAATGTTCTGCACTGTAATGTTCTGCACTGCAATGTTCTGGGATGTTCTGCACTGCAATGTTCTGCACTGCAATGTTCTGTGATGTTCTTCACTGCAATGTTCTTCACTGCAATGTTCTGGGATGTTCTGCACTGCGATGTTCTGGGATGGTCTGCACTGCAAAGGTCTGCACTGCAATGTTCTGTGATTTTCTGCACTGCAATGTTCTACACTGCAATGTTCTGCACTGCAATGTTCTGGGATGTTCTTCACTGTGATGTTCTGCACTGCGATGTTCTGGACTGTGAAGTTCTGCACTGCGAAGTTCTGCACTGCGAAGTTCTGCACTGCGATGTTCTGGGATGTTCTGCACTGCGATGTTCTGCACTGCAATGTTTTGCACTGCAATGTTCTGCACTGCAATGTTCTGGGATGTTCTGCACTGTAATGTTCTGGGATGTTCTCCACTGCAATGTTCTGGGATGTTCTGCACTGCAATGTTCTGGGATGTTCTGCACTGCGATGTTCTGCACTGCGATGTTCTGTGATCTTCTGCTCTGCAATGTTCTGCACTGGAATGTTCTGCACTGGAATGTTCTGGAATGTTCTGCACTGCGATGTTCTGCACTGCAATGTTCTGGGATGTTCTGCACTGCGATGTTCTGCACTGCAATGTTGTGGGATGTTCTGCACTGCAATGTTGTGGGATGTACAATGTAAGGAACATTCTTCTCACTGATCGCCAATGTAAGGAACATTCTTCTCACTGATCACCAATGTAAGGAACATTCTTCCCACTGATCACCAATGTAAGGAACATTCTTCTCACTGATCACCAATGTAAGGGACATTCTTCTCACTGATCACCAATGTAAGGAACATTCTTCCCACTGATCACCAATGTAAGGAACATTCTTCTCACTGATCACCAATGTAAGGGACATTCTTCTCACTGATCACCAATGTAAGGAACATTCTTCTCACTGATCACCAATGTAAGGAACATTCTTCCCACTGATCACCAATGTAAGGAACATTCTTCTCACTGATCACCAATGTAAGGGACATTCTTCTCACTGATCACCAATGTAAGGAACATTCTTCTCACTGATCACCAATGTAAGGAACATTCTTCTCACTGATCACCAATGTAAGGAACATTCTTCCCACTGATCACCAATGTAAGGGACATTCTTCTCACTGATCACCAATGTAAGGAACATTCTTCTCACTGATCACCAATATAAGGAACATTCTTCTCACTGATCACCAATGTAAGGAACATTCTTCTCACTGATCACCAATGTAAGGGACATTCTTCTCACTGATCACCAATGTAAGGAACATTCTTCTCACTGATCACCAATGTAAGGAACATTCTTCCCACTGATCACCAATGTAAGGGACATTCTTCCCACTGATCACCAATGTAAGGGACATTCTTCTCACTGATCACCAATGTAAGGAACATTCTTCCCACTGATCACCAATGTAAGGAACATTCTTCCCACTGATCACCAATGTAAGGAACATTCTTCCCACTGATCACCAATGTAAGGCACATTCTTCCCACTGATCACCAATGTAAGGAACATTCTTCTCACTGATCACCAATGTAAGGAACATTCTTCCTACTGATCACCAATGTAAGGAACATTCTTCTCACTGATCACCAATGTAAGGAACATTCTTCCCACTGATCACCAATGTAAGGAACATTCTTCCCACTGATCACCAATGTAAGGGACATTCTTCTCACTGATCACCAATATAAGGAACATTCTTCCCACTGATCACCAATGTAAGGAACATTCTTCTCACTGATCACCAATGTTCTGGGATGTTCTGCACTGCGATGTTCTGGGATGTTCTGCACTGCGATGTTCTGGGATGTTCTGCACTGCGATGTTCTGCACTGCAATGTTCTGGGATGTTCTGCTCTGCGATGTTCTGCACTGCGATGTTCTGCACTGCGAAGTTCTGCACTGCAATGTTCTGCACTGCAATGTTCTGGGATGTTCTGCACTGCAATGTTCTGCACTGCAATGTTCTGCACTGCAATGTTCTGGGATGTTCTGCACTGCAATGTTCTTCACTGCGATGTTCTGCACTGCGAAGTTCTGCACTGCGAAGTTCTGCACTGCGAAGTTCTGCACTGTGATGTTCTGCACTGCGATGTTCTGCACTGCAAAGTTCTGCACAGCAAAGTTCTGGGATGTTCTGCACTGCAATGTTCTGCACTGCAATATTCTGGGATGTTCTGCACTGCAATGTTCTGCGATGTTCTGCACTGTGAAGTTCTGAACTGCGAAGTTCTGCACTGCGAAGTTCTGCACTGTGATATTCTTCACTGCAATGTTCTGCACTGCGATGTTCTGGGATGTTCTGCACTGCAATGTTCTGCACTGTGATGTTCTGCACTGCGATGTTCTGCACTGAAATGTTCTGGGATGTTCTGCACTGCTCTGCACTGCAATGTTCTGGGATGTTCTGCACTGCGATGTTCTGGGATGTTCTGCACTGCGATGTTCTGGGATGTTCTGCACTGCAATGTTCTGCACTGCAATGTTCTGCACTGCAATGTTCTGCACTTCAATGCTCTGCACTGCAATGTTCTGGGATGTTCTGCACTGCAATGTTCTGGGATGTTCTACACTGCAATGTTCTGCACTGCAATGTTCTGGGATGTTCTGGGATGTACAATGTAAGGAATATTCTTCTCACTGATCACCAATGTAAGGAACATTCTTCTCACTGATCACCAATGTAAGGAACATTCTTCTCACTGATCACCAATGTAAGGGACATTCTTCTCACTGATCACCAATGTAAGGAACATTCTTCCCACTGATCACCAATGTAAGGAACATTCTTCTCACTGATCACCAATGTAAGGGACATTCTTCCTACTGATCACCAATGTAAGGAACATTCTTCTCACTGATCACCAATGTAAGGCACATTCTTCTCACTGATCACCAATGTAAGGAACATTCTTCCTACTGATCACCAATGTAAGGAACATTCTTCCCACTGATCACCAATGTAAGGAACATTCTTCTCACTGATCACCAATGTAAGGAACATTCTTCCTACTGATCGCCAATGTAAGGGACATTCTTCTCACTGATCACCAATGTAAGGAACGTTCTTCTCACTGATCACCAATGTAAGGAACGTTCTTCTCACTGATCACCAATGTAAGGAACATTCTTCCCACTGATGGCCAATGTAAGGGACATTCTTCCCACTGATCACCAATGTAAGGAACGTTCTTCTCACTGATCACCAATGTAAGGGACATTCTTCTCACTGATCACCAATGTAAGGAACATTCTTCTCACTGATCACCAATGTAAGGAACGTTCTTCTCACTGATCACCAATGTAACGGACATTCTTCTCACTGATCACCAATATAATGCCGCGTACACACGGGCGGACTGTATGGCGTACTTAGTTCGTCATACAATCCGACGGACAGTCCATCGTACTTTCGACTGAACGGACTTGACCACACACGGATGCACAAACAGTCCGTCGAAAGCTTGCGCGATGACGTGTACAGCACGTACGACGGGACTAGAAATAGGAAGTCCAATACACAGCAAAGCACCCTTCCGCCGTGTAAATCCTTTCTGGGCATGCGCCATTCTTAGTCCGTCGAACTAGCATACTGACGAGCGGATTGTCCGCTGAAACCAAAGTACGACAGACAGAATTTAGAAAAATCCGAAATTCTTAGTACGCCGGACTGCACGCTGAAAAAGTCCGCTGAAGCCCACACACGAGCGGACTGTCCGCTGAAATGTGTTTTGATGGACTAAGTACGCCATACAGTCCGCCTGTGTGTACGCGGCATAAGGAACATTCTTCTTATGCCCCGTACACACGAGAGGGATTAAGTCTGACAGACCTCCAAAGGAGTTCCGCCGGAGTTCCGCCGGAGTTCCGACGGAGTTCTGGCGGACTTTTCAACCGAACGGACTTGACCACACACCATCACACCAAACTCCGACGGAGTCGAACGTGATGACGTACGACTGGATTCGACGTAGGAAGTTCCTAGACAGTAGCCAATAGCTGCCCTAGCGTCGGTTTTAGTCCGTCGGAGTAGCACACACACGAGCGGATTTTTCAAAGGGGACCGGGTCCGGCGGAGTTCCGTCGGGAAAATTTAAAGCATGCTTCATTTCTAAAGTCCGTCAGACTTTAGCTTCGCTAAAGTCCGTTGCAGCCCACACACGATCGGATAGTCCGCCGGACTCAGTCCGTCGGAGTTTGGATGTCGAAAAGTCCGCTCGTGTGTACGGGGCATTACTGATCACCAATGTAAGGAACATTCTTCCCACTGATCACCAATGTAAGGAACATTCTTCCCACTGATCACCAATGTAAGGAACATTCTTCTCACTGATCACCAATGTAAGGAACATTCTTCTCACTGATCACCAATATAAGGAGCATTCTTCTCACTGATCACTAGGGATGAGCTTCGTGTTCGAGTCGAACATACGTTCGACTCGAACATCGGCTGTTCGCCCGTTCGGCGAAGTCCGAACGTTTTGGTCCGTTCGCGCCAAATTCGTGTGGCGCTCACGGCCCACAATGTACTGCGATGGCGCAGTGCATTGCTGGCTCATGATTGGCTAAGCATGCACTGTGACCCCGCATGCTTGGCCAATCGCAGCGCCAGCAGCGAGGAGAGCCATGATTGGCCACAGGCAGGATGCCTGTGGCCAATCATAGCTCAGGCTGTGTAGTGCACGCCCCACACTATATAAGGCCGCCAGCGCAGCGGCCTTGTGTAGTTTGTTGGCGTCTGAAGCAGTGGGTGTTCTGTGTACCTTCAACACAGTACACACCGATCGTTATCGGACGATTTTCGATCTTGCTGTTGTGTAGTGGTTGCTGTCTGTGTGCCCTGACCGCAGTATACACCGCTATATTCACCTCACCTATATAGCTAGTGATCTATCTTTTATAATAGAGCTTGCAGTCAGTAGTGTTAGGAGCTTGTGCGTGCTGTCTGTGTGCTCTGTACCCAGTACACACCGCTATATCCACCTACATAGCTCTTCTCTATTTGAGCCCACTTGCCATCTGCAGGAGTTATTGGAAGTTGTGTGTGCCTCCAGCACAGCACAGTATACATCTGTATATACCCCTTTATCTCTGGTGTTCTATAATAAAGGCATCTGGAGGAGTTAGTGGGTGTTGTGTGCCTCTAGCACAATATACACTACCCAACTGCTGTTTTACCCAACTCCCTTCAGGCCATTACCATGTCTGGAAGGCCAGCAAGGAGAGGCAGACAGGCGCGAGCCGATAAAAGAGGGCAAGCAGGCTCTGTGTCTAGAGACAACAGTGCTGGTCGTGGACGCGGTGCATTGTCATCAGCACGTGGCCATGGGACATGCTTGTCCTTCTTTTCGGCAGCTGGACATGTTGAGCCGCAACATGCCAACGACTTGGTAGAGTGGATGACCAAGCCCTCTTCATCCTCCTCATCCTCTCTCACCCAGTCTCAGGGTACTAGCAAAGCAGCTGCCAACGCATCGTCTTCCCTCCTCTCAATGTCATCATCAGTGACTCCTTCCCTAGACCCACCACGTCCTCCTGAGGAGTCTCCTGAACTCTTTGAGCACAGTGTTGGGTACATGCTCCAGGAGGATGCCCAGTGTTTTGTGGGCTCTGATGATGACACTCAGCTAGAGGAAGGCAGTAGCGTGAATGCAGAGAGAGGGGATGCTCAAGAAGGACAGCAATCTGGCAGTCATGTTCCACAAGCTGCAGCATACTGCCAGGTTTGCTACAGCGATGAAGAGGGAGTGGATGATGAGGGCACTTACTCCACGTGGGTGCCTGGTAGGAGAGAGGAGGAGGAGGAGGAGGCACATGTCCAACGAGGCAGGATGCCCCCCGGGGGCCAGCTTAGGAGCAGCACACCGACTGAATCACACCGCAGAGCTCCGGCTGTGCAGGGCTCTGCCTCTGCACGTTATTCTAAAAGTTCTTTGGTGTGGGCCTTTTTTGAGACGAGTGCATCAGATCGCACCGCTGCTATTTGCAACATATGTCTCAAGCGTATCTCGCGTGGCCAAAACATCAGCCGCTTGGGCACCACATGCTTGACCAGACATATGTTGACCTGCCATGCAGCTCGTTGGCAAGCATACCTCAAAGACCCACACCAAAGAACAAAGCGGACCTCTCCTTGCTCCTCATCAGCTGGCATCTCCAACCCCACTAGACCTTCAGTCCTCTCTGAAACCTGCTCTGAGAGGAATGAAGGTGTAGAATTAGGTGTGTCACAGCCAAGTGCTTCCGGGCACTCTGCTAGCAGTACACCCAGGTCCGATTATAGCAGGCAAATGTCCCTGCCCTAGCTGCTGGACCGGCGAAAGAAGTTCCCTCCCAGCCATCCACATGCCCAGCAGTTGAATGCTAGCTTGGCTAAATTGCTAGCACTTCAACTGCTGCCTTTTCAGTTGGTAGACTCGGCCCCCTTCCGTGAGTTTGTACAATGTGCGGTTCCTCAGTGGCAGGTCCCCAAACGCCACTTTTTCTCACGGAAGGCGATTCCGGCTCTCTACCGGCATGTGGAAGGCAATGTCCTTGCCTCGCTGGACAGGGCGGTCAGCGGTAAGGTGCATATTACCGCTGACTCATGGTCCAGCAGGCATGGACAGGGACGTTACCTGTCTTTCACGGCCCATTTGGTCACTCTTCTGGCAGCTGGGAAGGATGCAGGACAAGGTGCAGTAGTGTTGGAGGTTGTTCCGCCACCACGCCTCCAAAATGCTACTATTGGTTGTGACACACCTCTCTCCTCCAACCCCTCCTCTTCTTCTTCCTCCATGGCCTCTTCCAGTGCTCTGTCCTCAGAACCAGCGGTGCTCCGTAGGCGTTCCAGGGGCTACGCAAGTACGCAGGCAAAACGATGCCATGCCGTGCTTGCGCTGGTTTGTTTGGGGGACAGGAGCCACACTGGGGCGGATGTTTTGGCAGCTCTGCAGGGGCAGGCCGAGAGGTGGTTGACGCCACGCCAGCTTAAGCCAGGAATGGTGGTTTGCGACAATGGCACCAACCTCTTCTCCGCCCTCCGACAGGGACAACTGACCCATGTGCCCTGTGTAGCTCCTGTCCTTAACCTGGTTGTGCAGCGGTTCTTGGGCAGGTTCCCCCGGCTTATAGGATGTCCTGAAGCAGGCCAGGAAAGTCTGTGTGCATTTCCGCCGATCATTTAATGCCTGTGCTCGGCTGGCTGAGCTCCAAAAGGAGTTGAACCTGCCCAAGAACCGCCATCAATGAGTACCATCAATGAGGGCCATCAATGAGTACCTGTGTGACTACGGCACCAGGACAGGGTCAGGGGAGCTCGGTTTTTTCTCACCACGCCAGTGGGGCATGATCAGGGATGCATGCACTGTCCTGTCACCGTTTGAGGAGGCCACAAGGATGGTGAGCAGTGACAGTGCATGCATCAGTGACACTGTACCTCTTGTCCACCTCTTGGAGCATACGCTGCGTGGAATAATGGACAGGGCACTTGAGGCAGAACAGAGGCAGGAAGAGGAGGACTTCCTTGCCTCTCAAGGCCCCCTTTATCCAGACAGTGTTCCTGCTGTGCCACCCATCACACAGGAAGAGGATGAGGAGGAGGAAGAGGAGGAGGAGGATGATGATTGTGTCAGCATGGAGGTGGAGGCTGGCACTCAGCATCAGCAGCAGCAGCAGTCTTGTAGGGATGATTTACAGTCCCAAGAAACACGTGGACTTGTACGTGGCTGGGAGGAGGTAGCTGCGGATCATGTTGTCCTTAGTGACCCAGAGGACTCCGGACCAAATGCCTCATCTAACCTACGCTGCATGGCCTCCCTGATCCTGCAAAGCCTGCGGAAGGATCCTCATATTCTTCGGATCAAGGAGAGGGACCATTACTGGCTGGCCACTCTCCTTGATCCACGGTACAAGGGTAAGGTTGCCGACCTTATCTTGCCATCGCAGAGGGAGCAGAGGATGAGACATCTCCGGGAGGCCTTGCAGAAAGGTCTGTGCAACGCGTTCCCAGAGACTGGGAGGTTACAAACTCCTGGTCCTGGACAACGTGTTGCTGAGGCATCGGTCAGAAGGAGCGGTGGAGAAGGTGGCCGTCTGACTGATGCTTTCAGACAATTTTTTAGTCCGCAGCCCCAAGGTATGATCGGTTCCAGCAACCATCGCCAGCGTCTGATTTACATGGTGCAGGAATACCTAGGGACAAGGTCAGACTTGGACACCTTTCCCACCGAAAATCCTCTGGCTTACTGGGTCTTGAGGATGGATCACTGGCCAGAGCTTGCACAGTATGCAATTGAGCTACTGGCCTGTCCTGCATTCAGCGTTCTTTCGGAACGCACCTTCAGTGCTGCTGGTGGCTTTGTTACCGATCACAGGGTGGGCCTGTCCACCGAATCAGTTGATCGACTGACCTTCATCAAGATGAATCAGTCTTGGATCACCCACAGCTACCAAGCACCTGAAGCTGATGTAACCGAATAATTTTTTTTTAAATATCACATCCCTTCAAGACTGCCTATGCTGATGCTGAGTGACTGTCCTGTTATGTTGATTGTCTATCCTCTTCCTCCTCCGCTGATATGTTGGAAGAACATTTCTGTTTCTGGGTGATGCCATCAGCCCAATTTTTCTGCCCCTGTTTAACAGGGGCATTTAAGTACAATTTTTGATGCAATGCTTTGCAGCAGGGCTAATTCCTGCAATAAAACTAGAGTATATGGGAGAGGTTGCAGTGTCGTGGCACCAGCACCAGTGCCTAAAGCCCAATTTTTCTGCCCCTGTTTAACAGGGGCGTTTAATTAAAATTTTTGATGCAATGCTTTGCAGCAGGGCTAATTCCTGCAATAAAACTAGAGTATATGGGAGAGGTTGCAGTGTGGTGGCACCAGCACCAGTGCCTAAGGCCCAATTTTTCTGCCCCTGTTTAACAGGGACATGTAATTACAATTCTTGATATAATATTTCACAGGAGGGCCCGTTCCTGTGCCCACCCAGAGTAACTGTGAGGACTTATAGTGTTGTGGCACCAGCACCACAACCACCAAAGGTCAATTTTTCTACCACTGTTCAACAATGGCATGTAATTACAATTCTTGATATAATCGTTCACAGCAGGGCGCTCCAGCGCCCACCAAGAGTCACTTTGAGGGCTTACAATGTTGTGGCAAAACCAACACCTTGTTCCGCCATTTCTGCAGAGCATATAGGGCAGGCCCTTACTTTCAAACATCCAACTTACAAACATCTCCTACTTGCAAACGGAAGGAGACAACAGCAAGTGAGATGAAAAAAGATTGACGACAAAACAAATTATACAGGGGTGATAACCCTTCCCTATGTTTTCCAAAAAGCTTAAAAAATTTTTTTTGGACTGGAGCTACACTTTAAAAATGTACCAGTTGAAAATTACAAACAGATTCAACTTAACACAACAAACCTACACAGTCCCTGTCTTGTTTGCACCGCCTGTATACTGCTGTTCTGAGTATATAGGGCCTGGGGGCCCCACGTCTTTTCTTTTTTAAATATGGGTACAGGGTTCCCCTTAATATGCGTACAAGACCCAAAGGGGCTGGTAATGGGCAGGGGGGGCTACCCATGCCATTTTTCTCAATGATTTTCAACCATATTGCAGGAACCAGATATAACATTAAAACCGCAAGCAGCTTTAAATGACGTTATTTCCGTTAAATATCATTTTGTGCAGGGACTGTTCTAAACACGGGAAACACGTGGCACTTCACAGGCATACTACAGACACCCCCCAGGCACCATATTTAAAGGAATATTTCACTTTTTTTTTCCACTTTAATCGTCATTAACCACTTCCCACCCGGCCAATGCACATATACGGCCGGGTGGGAGCCGTCTACTCCTGATAGGACGTTCAGGAACGTCCTTCAGGAGTAGCAGGATCGCGCGCCCGCGCAGCGGCGCGATCCCGATGTGCTCGTGTCACCCGGACACGGCACATCTCAGATCGGCAGGAGGGCTCTGTGATTGGCCCTCCTGATCACATGATGGCCGTGTCCAATCACGGCCGTCATGTGATGTAAACAAACAGCCGGTTGCTAGGCAATCGGCTCTCCTCTCCTCACACGGAAGTCACCGCTGAGGAGAGGAGAGCAGAACGCTGCAGCCGGCTGATGATCAGTGAGTATGGGCTGCTTTTTACAGCTTTTTACTCACTGATCATCAGTGTAGTGTAAACACACAACACACCACACAGTACAAACACAGTCCCCACATATGTCCCCAAAACACACATGTCCCCAAATAATAAAAACACATGTCCCTAATAATAAAAACATGTCCCCCACATATGTCCCACTAAAATCACATGTCCCAATGATTATCTGCACACATATGTACGTGATCACCTGCACACATATGTACATGATCATTTGCGTACATATGTCCGTGAAAACACAAACCAATTATTATACACTTAACGGAATTTTTTTTACCAAAAACATGTAGCAGAATACATTTTGGCTTAAATTTATGACAAAATTTGATTTTATTGGATTTCTTTTCAAATAGAAAAAAGAAAATATTGTTTTTTTTCCATATTTCCGCTATTTTTGCGCTTATATCGCAAAAAAAAAAAATGGAGTCGTGAATAAATAACACCAAAATAAAGCTCTATTTGTGCGAACAAAATGATAACAATTTCATTTGGGTACAGTGTAGCATGACCGCGCAGTTGTCACTGAAAGCGCTAGAGCGATGAAAGCTGAAAATTGGGCTGGGAAGGAAGGGGGTGAAAGTGCCCTGTATTGTAGTGGTTAAAATCAGTGCTCCCGCCAAAACGGCCGTTTTTAAAACTTTTTTTTGCATTGACCCATGTCCCCTGGGGCAGGAGCCAGGTCCCCAAACCCTTTTTAGGACAGTATCTTGCATATTAGCCGTTAAAATTAGCACTTTTAATTTCGAAAGTTCGAGTCCCATAGACTTCAATGAGGTTCTAACGTTCGTACGAATTTGGGGTCCGTTCGAAAGTTCTGGTGCGTACCGAACCGGGGGGTGTTCGGCTCATCCCTACTGATCACCAATGTAAGGGACATTCTTCTCACTGATCACCAATGTAAGGGACATTCTTCTCACTGATCACCAATGTAAGGGACATTCTTCTCACTGATCACCAATGTAAGGAACATTCTTCCCACTGATCACCAATGTAAGGGACATTCTTCTCACTGATCACCAATGTAAGGAACATTCTTCCCACTGATCACCAATGTAAGGAACATTCTTCCCACTGATCACCAATGTAAGGAACATTCTTCTCACTGATCACCAATGTAAGGAACATTCTTCTCACTGATCACCAATGTAAGGAACATTCTTCTCACTGATCACCAATGTAAGGAACATTCTTCCCACTGATCACCAATGTAAGGAACATTCTTCCCACTGATCACCAATGTAAGGAACATTCTTCTCACTGATCACCAATGTAAGGAACATTCTTCCCACTGATCACCAATGTAAGGAACATTCTTCCCACTGATCACCAATGTAAGGGACATTCTTCTCACTGATCACCAATGTAAGGAACATTCTTCTCACTGATCACCAATGTAAGGAACATTCTTCCCACTGATCACCAATGTAAGGAACATTCTTCTCACTGATCACCAATGTAAGGAACATTCTTCTCACTGACCACCAATGTAATGGACATTCTTCTCACTGATCACCAATGTTCTGGGATGTTCTGCACTGCGATGTTCTGGGATGTTCTGCACTGCAATGTTCTGGGATGTTCTGCACTGCAATGTTCTGGGATGTTCTGCACTGCAATGTTCTGGGATGTTCTGCACTGCAAAGTTCTGCACTGCAAAGTTCTGCACTGCAATGTTCTGGGATGTTCTGCACTGCAAAGTTCTGCACTGCAAAGTTCTGTGATGTTCTTCACTGCAATGTTCTGCACCACAATGTTCTGGGATGTTCTGCACTGTGATGTTCTGCACTGCAATTTTCTGCACTGCAATGTTCTGCACTGCAATGTTCTGGGATGTTCTTCACTGCGAAGTTCTGCACTGCGAAGTTCTGCACTGCGAAGTTCTGCACTGCGAAGTTCTGCGAAGTTCTGCACTGCAATGTTCTGCACTGCAATGTTCTGGGATGTACAATGTAAGGAATATTCTTCTCACTGATCACCAATGTAAGGAACATTCTCCCCACTGATCACCAATGTAAGGGGCATTCTTCCCACTGATCACCAATGTAAGGAACATTCTTCCCACTGATCACCAATGTAAGGAACATTCTTCCCACTGATCACCAATGTAAGGGACATTCTTCTCACTGATCACCAATGTAAGGGGCATTCTTCCCACTGATCACCAATGTAAGGAACATTCTTCTCACTGATCACCAATGTAAGGGACATTCTTCTCACTGATCACCAATGTAAGGAACATTCTTCCCACTGATCACCAATGTAAGGAACATTCTTCCCACTGATCGCCAATGTAAGGGACATTCTTCTCACTGATCACCAATGTAAGGAACATTCTTCTCACTGATCACCAATGTAAGGAACATTCTTCCCACTGATCACCAATGTAAGGAACATTCTTCCCACTGATCACCAATGTAAGGAACATTCTTCCCACTGATCGCCAATGTAAGGGACATTCTTCTCACTGATCACCAATGTAAGGAACATTCTTCTCACTGATCACCAATGTAAGGAACATTCTTTCCACTGATCACCAATGTAAGGAACATTCTTCCCACTGATCGCCAATGTAAGGGACATTCTTCCCACTGATCACCAATGTAAGGGACATTCTTCCCACTGATCACCAATGTAAGGGACATTCTTCCCACTGATCACCAATGTAAGGAACATTCTTCCCACTGATCACCAATGTAAGGAACATTCTTCTCACTGATCACCAATGTAAGGAACATTCTTCTCACTGATCACCAATGTAAGGAACATTCTTCTCACTGATCACCAATGTAAGGAACATTCTTCTCACTGATCACCAATGTAAGGAACATTCTTCTCACTGATCACCAATGTAAGGAACATTCTTCTCACTGATCACCAATGTAAGGGACATTCTCCCCACTGATCACCAATGTAAGGAACATTCTTCTCACTGATCACCAATGTAAGGGACATTCTCCCCACTGATCACCAATGTAAGGGACATTCTTCCCACTGATCACCAATGAAAGGAATATTCTTCTCACTGATCACCAATGTAAGGAACATTCTTCCCACTGATCCCCAATGTAAGGGGCATTCTTCTCACTGATCACCAATGTAAGGAATATTCTTCTCGCTGATCACCAATGTAAGGAACATTCTTCTCGCTGATCACCAATGTAAGGAACATTCTTCTCGCTGATCACCAATGTAAGGAACATTCTTCTCACTGATCACCAATGTAAGGAACATTCTTCTCACTGATCACCAATGTAAGGAACATTCTTCTCACTGATCACCAATGTAAGGAACATTCTTCTCACTGATCACCAATGTAAGGAACATTCTTCTCACTGATCACCAATGTAAGGAACATTCTTCTCACTGATCACCAATGTAAGGAACATTCTTCTCACTGATCACCAATGTAAGGAACATTCTTCTCACTGATCACCAATGTAAGGAACATTCTTCTCACTGATCACCAATGTAAGGAACATTCTTCTCACTGATCACCAATGTAAGAAACATTCTTCTCACTGATTACCAATATAAGGGAAATTCTTCCCACTGATCACCAATCTAAGGAACATTCTTCCCACTGATCACCAATGTAAGGAACATTCTTCTCACTGATCACCAATGTAAGGAACATTCTTCTCACTGATCACCAATGTAAGGAACATTCTTCTCACTGATCACCAATGTAAGGAACATTCTTCTCACTGATCACCAATGTAAGGAACATTCTTCTCACTGATCACCAATGTAAGAAACATTCTTCTCACTGATTACCAATATAAGGGAAATTCTTCCCACTGATCACCAATCTAAGGAACATTCTTCCCACTGATCACCAATGTAAGGAACATTCTTCTCACTGATCACCAATGTAAGGAACATTCTTCTCACTGATCACCAATGTAAGGAACATTCTTCTCACTGATCACCAATGTAAGGAACATTCTCCTCATTGATCACCAATGTAAGGAACATTCTTCCCAATTTTTCTTTATTAAAAGTCTTGCAATCAAAAAGCATAAAATCACAATATATAAATATATATAAATATAGCAAATCTGCTCTCAAAAAAATAAAAAATAAATAAAAAATACTTTACAGCAATAACATAAATCCTATTGCGACTCACACCATTACACCAGACATCAAACTTGTGAGGTTAAGAAACAAACCCGCACCCATTATGCATGCCACCCAATATCACGAGCTCTTGCAGATTTAATGCTGGCGACATTAATGGTCGCCACCTTTATCGGAGTGGGAACTGCCATCAGGATGATTGGGGTAGTCGTTTCTTAACCTTTGCCACACTCTCATCACCAGAAACAGCTCTCTTCAAACTATGTGACTCCCCCTCATCCATGGATGATAAAGAAAATGATATATCAGACATCCCATCACCTGACAAAACTGAAAAAGGGTTACCAAGAGGAACCCCTCCTGGGTCCGGCTCTGAGGAAGAAATAACCACTTTATTTGTCTTCCTCTTCTTCTTTTTCTTCCTCCTAAACTTCTCCCACCCCTCATCATCCCAATCCCCCTCAACAGAGGGTGAGACATGGGATATGGACACCCTTCCATCAGCCCCACCCCCATCCAGCACCCCCACATTCCTCTGACCATGTTTGCGCTGCTGAGGGACAGGGACTGGAGGCTGAGAAGGAAGATCCACCAAACCTGCCCCCCCAGCAGCTTCCGCCAGTCTGGAGAATCTACGCACAGCAGGACTAGGGACCACCACATGGGGGACAGACTCAGGGACCACCACATGGGGGACAGACTCAGGGACCACATTACTAGAGGGAACAGAACCTGAAACAGATGGAACAGACACAGGAGGGACTGACTCAGGGACCACATTAACAGGGGAAACAGAACCTGAAATAGATGGAACAGACACAGGGGGGACAACAACAGTTACAGCGGCCTCATCCTCCTTATCCAGCCTCTGCAGCTCAGCCTCCAATCCTGGCAAGTTATGTAAAGCCTCTGGACACTTACTATAAGGATGACCAAGTTTTTGGCACAAATTGCACCGAATTTGGGTACAATCCTTTGCCAAATGGTCCAGATCCTGGCATAGCGAACACTTTTTACGGGTGCAGGTAGAGGCAAAATGGCCCTTTTCACCACATTTATTGCAGACTTTGGGCTGTCCCTGGTAGAATATAGTCAGCCGATCTCTTCCCAGGAAAGCTGAGCAGGGCAGATGTTGGACTACATTTCCCAGCATCCCCAATTTTAGTGACACCGTCCAGGCCCCTGTCCATATGCCATGTTCATCCAGGACCTTCCGCAGTGGAGTGAGGACCTCACCATATCGGCGTAGCCATACTATCAAATCAGCCTCTGGTATGGATTCGTTGCGCACCAGGATGGTCACCGATTTTATCAGAGGCTGCCTGGAAATCACCTTTTGCACCAAACCACTCCACTGCGGAAGGCCCTGGCACCTCCTATGTCGCTCCCAGAATAAATCCAACCCCTCAGGTTTTACAAAGGACAAATCAAATTCATAACTTCCCACTGGGCAAATCAAAGCAAAAATATCCACAGCTTTAAACCCCATTTCCAAAATCAACTCAGCCACCCTCCCCCTCACTGGTGGGGTCCCCTCCCCCTCCCACTTCAACTGAACCACATTCCTCCTCCTATACCCACTACCAATCCCACCACCAAAACTCCCCAAATTGTGACCACCAATATTTACAACATTCCCCCCACCCTCCTTGGTGCGACTCCCCAAAACCGACTCATAACTCCCCATATTCCTCCCAGCAGAAGAGACATTTGTGTGTTTTGAGCCTTCTGACACACTTCTAGCAGATATCGATTGTACAGATTTGGTCTGTACAATCGATGAGTCTTTCCTCTGAGCAGAGAGAGAAATGTCATTTTTATCTTGGTCAGCAATATTAACCCCTCCACCACCTCCACCCACCACATTCACTGCCTTATCAATATTATTACTGTCATTATTTCCTGTCACATTCATAGTTCCTGCCGTGTACTCAGTCACTGCTGTCCCCATACACACGTCACCTCCAGGCCGACTCTTCTCCTCCATCAGGACAGGACTATCAGCTGAGCAGGGTGAATGTTGTCCTAATACAGCAACAGGTGAATCACTGCAGGAGACTTCCATGGCTGTCTCCACTTCACATGCTGCACTGTGCAGATCCCCTCCCCCACCTGCATCAATCAGCCCAGGTGAAGGAGAAACAGGCTCTCTGGAGCTGGCAGCCATCTTGCTTGTGGAACTACAGGTCTCAGCAGTATCAGCAAAATCCAGGCTTGGGGTGTATGATGGAGATCCATCCACATTGCTCTGGTGGGCTGATGACACCTCTTCCAGGGGCTCTCCCTCCATGTCTGCAGAAGGTTTCCCTGTAGTAGGCAGCTGTATGCAGATCTCCTTCCCTCTCTGTTCCTCAGCCGGGACACCATCCACTACAGCAGGTGGGGCAGACATGTTGGATGGAGGCAGTACAGCGCACTGGGATCCCTCCACCAGTGCTGGCTCTGCCGGTCTGTAATCCCTCCGCTCATCCTCGGGGACCTCCGATGGCTCACCAACAGACCTGTCTGCCCTCAGGGGTGACTCCATCTGCTGGATGAACTGCAGGGTGCCATGTTGACTCTCAACCCCCTGGCTGGTTGCCGCTGGCGATTCCCCAGCCTGACATGGGGGGAGAGGTGCAGAGACAGATGAAGCCGGGTTGTCTGTTACCTGCTGATCCACAGAACTCACCGATGTCTGGCTGGAAAATCTCCTCTCGTTTTTAAATTTTTCTGCAAAAGCTCCGCTTCTGTCCTTCAATTTATTCAAAAATAAAGATTGTTTCTTCACCTTCTCCTCCATCTGCTGCAACTCTGGCTTCATGGCCAAACGGTTTTTACTTCAGGCCTGGAAATACTTGGTCTTGAAGTTTTTATGTTCAGCTTTTAAACATTTAAGCTTCTCCTCAGCCCTTCCGATTGCCCGAAAACGATCAACAATCTTCTGTCTGTAGGCATCCACGTTCTCAGCAGGGCCTGGACCCACAGACAGATCCTCCACCTCCTCCTCCTCACTAGGCCCCGTATCATCAGGGGAATCCATCCCAGGGCCTCCCCCAGGATCAGGCATTACTCCTGGGCCGAGCTAGCAGGCAAGACCAAGGCTTGAAAAAAGGGTGGTTTTCAGAGAGATCCTTGGGTGTGTCCTCCTCCTCCTTCCCACTGCTCACCAATGTGAGGAACATTCTTCTCACTGATCACCAATGTAAGGAACATTCTTCTCACTGATCACCAATGTAAGGAACATTCTTCCCACTGATCACCAATGTAAGGAACATTCTTCCCACTGATCACCAATGTAAGGAACATTCTTCCCACTGATCACCAATGTAAGGAACATTCTGCCCACTGATCACCAATGTAAGGAACATTCTTCCCACTGATCACCAATGTAAGGAACATTCTTCTCACTGATCACCAATGTAAGGAACATTCTTCCCACTGATCACCAATGTAAGGAACATTCTTCCCACTGATCACCAATGTAAGGAACATTCTTCCCACTGATCACCAATGTAAGGAACATTCTGCCCACTGATCACCAATGTAAGGAACATTCTTCCCACTGATCACCAATGTAAGGAACATTCTTCCCACTGATCACCAATGTAAGGAACATTCTTCCCACTGATCACCAATGTAAGGAACATTCTTCTCACTGATCACCAATGTAAGGAACATTCTTCTCACTGATCACCAATGTAAGGAACATTCTTCTCACTGATCACCAATGTAAGGAACATTCTTCTCACTGATCACCAATGTAAGGAGCATTCTTCTCACTGATCACCAATGTAAGGATCATTCTTCCCACTGATCACCAATGTAAGGAACATTCTTCCCACTGATCACCAATGTAAGGAACATTCTTCTCACTGATCACCAATGTAAGGAACATTCTTCTCACTGATCACCAATGTAAGGAACATTCTTCTCACTGATCACCAATGTAAGGAACATTCTTCCCAGTGATCATCAATGTAAGGATCATTCTTCTCACTGATCACCAATGTAAGGAACATTCTTCCCACTGATCACCAATGTAAGGAACATTCTTCCCACTGATCACCAATGTAAGGAACATTCTTCTCACTGATCACCAATGTAAGGAACATTCTTCTCACTGATCACCAATGTAAGGAGCATTCTTCTCACTGATCACCAATGTAAGGATCATTCTTCCCACTGATCACCAATGTAAGGAACATTCTTCCCACTGATCACCAATGTAAGGAACATTCTTCTCACTGATCACCAATGTAAGGAACATTCTTCTCACTGATCACCAATGTAAGGAACATTCTTCTCACTGATCACCAATGTAAGGAACATTCTTCCCACTGATCATCAATGTAAGGATCATTCTTCTCACTGATCACCAATGTAAAGAACATTCCTCTCACTGATCACCAATGTAAGGAACATTCTTCCCACTGATCACCAATGTAAGGGACATTCTTCTCACTGATCACCAATGTAAGGAACATTCTTCCCACTGATCACCAATGTAAGGAACATTCTTCTCACTGATCACCAATGTAAGGGACATTCTTCTCACTGATTACCAATGTAAGGGACATTCTTCTCACTGATCACCAATGTAAGGAACATTCTTCTCACTGATCACCAATGTAAGGAACATTCTTCTCACTGATCACCAATGTAAGGGACATTCTTCTCACTGATCACCAATGTAAGGGACATTCTTCTCACTGATCACCAATGTAAGGAACATTCTTCTCACTGATCACCAATGTAAGGAACATTCTTCTCACTGATCACCAATGTAAGGAACATTCTTCCCACTGATCATCAATGTAAGGATCATTCTTCTCACTGATCACCAATGTAAGGAACATTCTTCTCACTGATCACCAATGTAAGGAACATTCTTCCCACTGATCACCAATGTAAGGGACATTCTTCTCACTGATCACCAATGTAAGGAACATTCTTCCCACTGATCACCAATGTAAGGAACATTCTTCTCACTGATCACCAATGTAAGGGACATTCTTCTCACTGATCACCAATGTAAGGAACATTCTTCCCACTGATCAACAATGTAAGGAACATTCTTCTCACTGATCACCAATGTAAGGAACATTCTTCTCAATGATCACCAATGTAAGGAACATTCTTCCCACTGATCACCAATGTAAGGGACATTCTTCTCACTGATCACCAATGTAAGGAACATTCTTCCCACTGATCACCAATGTAAGGAACATTCTTCTCACTGATCACCAATGTAAGGGTCATTCTTCTCACTGATCACCAATGTAAGGGACATTCTTCTCACTGATCACCAATGTAAGGGACATTCTTCCCACTGATCACCAATGTAAGGGACATTCTTCCCACTGATCACCAATGTAAGGGACATTCTTCTCACTGATCACCAATGTAAGGAACATTCTTCCCACTGATCACCAATGTAAGGAACATTCTTCTCACTGATCACCAATGTAAGGGACATTCTTCTCACTGATCACCAATGTAAGGAACATTCTTCCCACTGATCACCAATGTAAGGAACATTCTTCCCACTAATCACCAATGTAAGGGACATTCTTCTCACTGATCACCAATGTAAGGAACATTCTTCTCACTGATCACCAATGTAAGGAACATTCTTCCCACTAATCACCAATGTAAGGGACATTCTTCTCACTGATCACCAATGTAAGGAACATTCTTCTCACTGATCACCAAAGTAAGGAACATTCGTCCCACTGATCACCAATGTAAGAGACATTCTTCTCACTGATCACCAATGTAAGGAACATTCTTCTCACTGATCACCAATGTAAGGAACATTCTTCCCACTGATCACCAATGTAAGGAACATTCTTCCCACTGATCACCAATGTAAGGAACATTCTTCTCACTGATCACCAATGTAAGGAACATTCTTCTCACTGATCACCAATGTAAGGAACATTCTTCTAACTGATCACCAATGTAAGGAACATTCTTCTCACTGATCACCAATGTAAGGAACATTCTTCCCACTGATCACCAATGTAAGGAACATTCTTCTAACTGATCACCAATGTAAGGAACATTCTTCTCACTGATCACCAATGTAAGGAACATTCTTCTCACTGATCACCAATGTAAGGGACATTCTTCTCACTGATCACCAATGTAAGGGACATTCTTCTCACTGATCACCAATGTAAGGAACATTCTTCTCACTGATCACCAATGTAAGGAACATTCTTCCCACTGATCACCAATGTAAGGAACATTCTTCCCACTGATCACCAATGTAAGGAACATTCTTCTCACTGATCACCAATGTAAGGGACATTCTTCTCACTGATCACCAATGTAAGGAACATTCTTCTCACTGATCACCAATGTAAGGGACATTCTTCTCACTGATCACCAATGTAAGGGACATTCTTCTCACTGATCACCAATGTAAGGGACATTCTTCTCACTGATCACCAATGTAAGGGACATTCTTCTCACTGATCACCAATGTAAGGGACATTCTTCCCACTGATCACCAATGTAAGGAACATTCTTCTCACTGATCACCAATGTAAGGAACATTCTTCTCACTGATCACCAATGTAAGGGACATTCTTCTCACTGATCACCAATGTAAGGGACATTCTTCTCACTGATCACCAATGTAAGGAACATTCTTCCCACTGATCACCAATGTAAGGAACATTCTTCTCACTGATCACCAATGTAAGGAACATTCTTCTCACTGATCACCAATGTTCTGGGATGGTCTGCACTGCGATGTTCTGGGATGTTCTGCACTGCAATGTTCTGCACTGCAATGTTCTGTGATGTTCTTCACTGCAATGTTCTTCACTGCAATGTTCTGCACTGCAATGTTCTGCACTGCAATGTTCTGGGATGTTCTGCACTGCAATGTTCTGTGATGTTCTTCACTGCAATGTTCTTCACTGCAATGTTCTTCACTGCAATGTTCTGCACTGCAATGTTCTGGGATGTTCTGCACTGCAATGTTCTGGGATGTTCTGCACTGCAATGTTCTGGGATGTTCTGCACTGCAATGTTCTGCACTGCAATGTTCTGGGATGTTCTGCACTGCAATGTTCTGGGATGTTCTGCACTGCAATGTTCTGCAATGTTCTGCACTGCAATGTTCTGCACTGCAATGTTCTGGGATGTTCTGCACTGCAATGTTCTGGGATGTTCTGCACTGCAATGTTCTGGGATGTTCTGCACTGCAATTTTCTGCACTGCAATGTTCTGCAATGTTCTGCACTGCAAAGTTCTGCACTGCAAAGTTCTGCACTGCGATGCTCTGCACTGCGATGTTCTGCACTGCGATGTTCTGGGATGGTCTACACTGCGATGTTCTGGGATGTTCTGCACTGCAATGTTCTGCACTGTTCTGCACTGCAATGTTCTGCACTGTTCTGCACTGCAATGTTCTGCACCGCAATGTTCTGCACCGCAATGTTCTGGGATGTTCTGCACTGCAATGTTCTGCACTGTTCTGCACTGTGATGTTCTGGACTGCGAAGTTCTGCACTGCGATGCTCTGCACTGCGATGTTCTGGGATGTTCTGCACTGCAATGTTCTGCACTGCAATATTCTTCACTGCGATGTTCTGCACTGCAATGTTCTGGGATGTTCTGCACTGCAATGTTCTGGGATGTTCTGCAATGTTCTTCACTGCAATGTTATGCACTGCAATGTTCTGCACTGCAATGTTCTGCGATGTTCTGCACTGCGATGTTCTGCACTGGGATGTTCTGCACTGGGATGTTCTGCACTGCAATGTTCTGCACTGCAATGTTCTGCGATGTTCTGCACTGCGATGTTCTGCACTGCGATGTTCTGGGATGTTCTGCACTGCAATGTTCTGCACTGCAATGTTCTGCGATGTTCTGCACTGCGATGTTCTGCACTGCGATGTTCTGCACTGCGATGTTCTGCACTGGGATGTTCTGCACTGGGATGTTCTGCACTGCAATGTTCTGCACTGCAATGTTCTGCGATGTTCTGCACTGCGATGTTCTGCACTGCGATGTTCTGGGATGTTCTGCACTGCAATGTTCTGCACTGCAATGTTCTGCACTGCAATGTTCTGGGATGTTCTGCACTGCGATGTTCTGCACTGCGATGTTCTGCACTGCGATGTTCTGGGATGTTCTACACTGCAATGTTCTGCACTGCAATGTTCTGCACTGCAATGTTCTGCACTGCAATGTTCTGGGATGTTCTGCACTGCAATGTTCTGGGATGTTCTAAACTGCAATGTTCTGCACTGCAATGTTCTGGGATGTTCTGCACTGCGATGTTCTGCACTGCGATGTTCTGCGATGTTCTGCACTGCGATGTTCTGCACTGCGATGTTCTGGGATGTTCTGCACTGCAATGTTCTGGGATGTACAATGTAAGGAATATTCTTCCCACTGATCATCAATGTAAGGAACATTCTTCCCACTGATCACCAATGTAAGGAACATTCTTCCCACTGATCACCAATGTAAGGAACATTCTTCCCACTGATCACCAATGTAAGGAACATTCTTCCCACTGATCACCAATGTAAGGAACATTCTTCTCACTGATCACCAATGTAAGGAACATTCTTCCCACTGATCACCAATGTAAGGAACATTCTTCTCACTGATCACCAATGTTCTGGGATGGTCTGCACTGCGATGTTCTGGGATGTTCTGCACTGCAATGTTCTGCACTGCAATGTTCTGTGATGTTCTTCACTGCAATGTTCTGCACTGCAATGTTCTGCACTTCAATGTTCTGCACTGCAATGTTCTGGGATGTTCTGCACTGCAATGTTCTGGGATGTTCTGCACTGCAATGTTCTGCACTGCAACGTTCTGGGATGTTCTGCACTGCAATGTTCTGGGATGTTCTGCACTGCAATGTTCTGCACTGCAATGTTCTGCACTGCGAAGTTCTGCACTGCGATGCTCTGCACTGCGATGTTCTGCACTGCGATGTTCTGGGATGGTCTACACTGCGATGTTCTGGGATGTTCTGCACTGCAATGTTCTGCACTGTTCTGCACTGCAATGTTCTGCACTGTTCTGCACTGCAATGTTCTGCACCGCAATGTTCTGCACCGCAATGTTCTGCACCGCAATGTTCTTGGATGTTCTGCACTGCAATGTTCTGCACTGTTCTGCACTGTGATGTTCTGGACTGCGAAGTTCTGCACTGCGATGCTCTGCACTGCGATGCTCTGGGATGTTCTGCACTGCAATGTTCTGCACTGCAATATTCTTCACTGCAATATTCTGCACTGCAATGTTCTGGGATGTTCTGCACTGCAATGTTCTGGGATGTTCTGCAATGTTCTTCACTGCAATGTTCTTCACTGCAATGTTCTGGGATGTTCTGCACTGCAATGTTCTGCACTGCAATGTTCTGCACTGCAATGTTCTGGGATGTTCTGCACTGCAATGTTCTGCACTGCAATGTTCTGGGATGTTCTGCGATGTTCTGCACTGCAATGTTCTGCACTGCAATGTTCTGCACTGCAATGTTCTGGGATGTTCTGCACTGCAATGTTCTGGGTTGTTCTGCACTGCGATGTTCTGCACTGCGATGTTCTGCACTGCAATGTTCTGCACTGCAATGTTCTGCACTGCGATGTTCTGCACTGCAATGTTCTGCATTGCAATGTTCTGTACTGCAATGTTCTGCACTGCAATGTTCTGCGATGTCCTGCACTGCGATGTTCTGCACTGCGATGTTCTGCACTGCGATGTTCTGGGATGTTCTGCACTGCAATGTTCTGCACTGCAATGTTCTGGGATGTTCTGCACTGCGATGTTCTGGGATGTTCTACACTGCAATGTTCTGCACTGCAATGTTCTGCACTGCAATGTTCTGGGATGTTCTGCACTGCAATGTTCTGGGATGTTCTGCACTGCAATGTTCTGGGATGTTCTAAACTGCAATGTTCTGCACTGCAATGTTCTGCGATGTTCTGCACTGCGATGTTCTGCACTGCGATGTTCTGCACTGCGATGTTCTGCACTGCGATGTTCTGGGATGTTCTGCACTGCAATGTTCTGCACTGCAATGTTCTGGGATGTTCTGCACTGCGATGTTCTGCACTGCGATGTTCTGCACTGCGATGTTCTGCACTGCGATGTTCTGGGATGTTCTACACTGCGATGTTCTGCACTGCAATGTTCTGCACTGCAATGTTCTGCACTGCAATGTTCTGCACTGCAATGTTCTGCACTGCAATGTTCTGGGATGTTCTAAACTGCAATGTTCTGCATTGCAATGTTCTGGGATGTTCTGCACTGCTATGTTCTGCACTGCGATGTTCTGCACTGCGATGTTCTGCACTGCGATGTTCTGCACTGCGATGTTCTGGGATGTTCTGCACTGCGATGTTCTGGGATGTTCTGCACTGCAATGTTCTGCACTGCAATGTTCTGGGATGTACAATGTAAGGAATATTCTTCTCACTGATCGCCAATGTAAGGAACATTCTTCCCACTGATCACCAATGTAAGGGACATTCTTCTCACTGATCACCAATGTAAGGAACATTCTTCCCACTGATCACCAATGTAAGGAACATTCTTCCCACTGATCACCAATGTAAGGAACATTCTTCCCACTGATCACCAATGTAAGGAACATTCTTCCCACTGATCACCAATGTAAGGAACATTCTTCTCACTGATCACCAATGTAAGGAACATTCTTCCCACTGATCACCAATGTAAGGAACATTCTTCCCACTGATCACCAATGTAAGGAACATTCTTCTCACTGATCACCAATGTAAGGAACATTCTTCCCACTGATCACCAATGTAAGGAACATTCTTCTCACTGATCACCAATGTAAGGAACATTCTTCTCACTGATCACCAATGTAAGGAACATTCTTCCCACTGATCACCAATGTAAGGAACATTCTTCCCACTGATCACCAATGTAAGGAACATTCTTCCCACTGATCACCAATGTAAGGAACATTCTTCCCACTGATCACCAATGTAAGGAACATTCTTCTCACTGATCACCAATGTAAGGAACATTCTTCCCACTGATCACCAATGTAAGGAACATTCTTCCCACTGATCACCAATGTAAGGAACATTCTTCCCACTGATCACCAATGTAAGGAACATTCTTCTCACTGATCACCAATGTTCTGGGATGGTTTGCACTGCGATGTTCTGGGATGTTCTGCACTGCAATGTTCTGCACTGCAATGTTCTGTGATGTTCTTCACTGCAATGTTCTGCACTGCAATGTTCTGAACTTCAATGTTCTGCACTGCAATGTTCTGGGATGTTCTGCACTGCAATGTTCTGGGATGTTCTGCACTGCAATGTTCTGCACTGCAATGTTCTGGGATGTTCTGCACTGCAATGTTCTGGGATGTTCTGCACTGCAATGTTCTGCACTGCAATGTTCTGCACTGCAATGTTCTGCAATGTTCTGCACTGCGAAGTTCTGCACTGCGATGCTCTGCACTGCGATGTTCTGGGATGGTCTACACTGCGATGTTCTGGGATGTTCTGCACTGCAATGTTCTGCACTGCAATGTTCTGCACTGTTCTGCACTGCAATGTTCTGCACCGCAATGTTCTGCACCGCAATGTTCTGGGATGTTCTGCACTGCAATGTTCTGCACTGTTCTGCACTGTGATGTTCTGGACTGCGAAGTTCTGCACTGCGATGCTCTGCACTGCGATGCTCTGCACTGCGATGCTCTGGGATGTTCTGCACTGCAATGTTCTGCACTGCAATATTCTTCACTGCGATGTTCTGCACTGCAATGTTCTGGGATGTTCTGCACTGCAATGTTCTGGGATGTTCTGCAATGTTCTTCACTGCAATGTTCTTCACTGCAATGTTCTGCACTGCAATGTTCTGCACTGCAATGTTCTGGGATGTTCTGCACTGCAATGTTCTGCACTGCAATGTTCTGGGATGTTCTGCGATGTTCTGCACTGCAATGTTCTGCACTGCAATGTTCTGGGATGTTCTGCACTGCAATGTTCTGGGATGTTCTGCACTGCGATGTTCTGCACTGCAATGTTCTGCACTGCAATGTTCTGCACGGCAATGTTCTGCACTGCAATGTTCTGCAATGTTCTTCACTGCGATGTTCTGCACTGCGATGTTCTGCACTGCGATGTTCTGCACTGCAATGTTCTGCACTGCAATGTTCTGCACTGCAATGTTCTGCACTGCAATGTTCTGCACTGCAATGTTCTGCACGGCAATGTTCTGTACTGCAATGTTCTGCACTGCAATGTTCTGCGATGTTCTGCACTGCGATGTTCTGCACTGCGATGTTCTGCACTGCAATGTTCTGCACTGCAATGTTCTGCACTGCAATGTTCTGCACTGCAATGTTCTGCACGGCAATGTTCTGCACTGCAATGTTCTGCAATGTTCTTCACTGCGATGTTCTGCACTGCGATGTTCTGCACTGCGATGTTCTGCACTGCAATGTTCTGCACTGCAATGTTCTGCACGGCAATGTTCTGTACTGCAATGTTCTGCACTGCAATGTTCTGCGATGTTCTGCACTGCGATGTTCTGCACTGCGATGTTCTGCACTGCGATGTTCTGCACTGCGATGTTCTGCACTGCGATGTTCTGCACTGCGATGTTCTGGGATGTTCTGCACTGCAATGTTCTGCACTGCAATGTTCTGCACTGCAATGTTCTGGGATGTTCTGCACTGCGATGTTCTGGGATGTTCTACACTGCAATGTTCTGCACTGCAATGTTCTGCACTGCAATGTTCTGCACTGCAATGTTCTGGGATGTTCTGCACTGCAATGTTCTGGGATGTTCTAAACTGCAATGTTCTGCACTGCAATGTTCTGGGATGTTCTGCACTGCGATGTTCTGCGATGTTCTGCACTGCGATGTTTTGCACTGCGTAGTTCTGCGATGTTCTGCACTGCAATGTTCTGGGATGTTCTGCACTGCAATGTTCTGGGATGTACAATGTAAGGAATATTCTTCTCACTGATCGCCAATGTAAGGAACATTCTTCCCACTGATCACCAATGTAAGGAACATTCTTCTCACTGATCACCAATGTAAGGAACATTCTTCTCACTGATCACCAATGTAAGGAACATTCTTCTCACTGACCACCAATGTAAGGGACATTCTTCTCACTGATCACCAATGTAAGGAACATTCTTCCCACTGATCACCAATGTAAGGAACATTCTTCTCACTGATCACCAATGTAAGGAACATTCTTCTCACTGATCACCAATGTAAGGAACATTCTTCTCACTGATCACCAATGTAAGGAACATTCTTCTCACTGATCACCAATGTAAGGAACATTCTTCTCACTGATCACCAATGTAAGGAACATTCTTCTCACTGACCACCAATGTAAGGGACATTCTTCTCACTGATCACCAATGTAAGGAACATTCTTCCCACTGATCACCAATGTAAGGAACATTCTTCCCACTGATCACCAATGTAAGGAACATTCTTCTCACTGATCACCAATGTAAGGAACATTCTTCCCACTGATCACCAATGTAAGGGACATTCTTCTCACTGATCACCAATGTAAGGAACATTCTTCCCACTGATCACCAATGTAAGGAACATTCTTCTCACTGATCACCAATGTAAGGAACATTCTTCCCACTGATCACCAATGTAAGGAACATTCTTCTCACTGATCACCAATGTAAGGAACATTCTTCCCACTGATCACCAATGTAAGGAACATTCTTCTCACTGATCACCAATGTAAGGAACATTCTTCCCACTGATCACCAATGTAAGGAACATTCTTCTCACTGATCACCAATGTAAGGAACATTCTTCCCACTGATTCTGCACTGCAATGTTCTGCACCGCAATGTTCTGCACCGCAATGTTCTGCACCGCAATGTTCTGGGATGTTCTGCACTGCAATGTTCTGCACTGTTCTGCACTGTGATGTTCTGGACTGCGAAGTTCTGCACAACGATGCTCTGCACTGCAATGTTCTGGGATGTTCTGCACTGCAATGTTCTGCACTGCAATATTCTTCACTGCGATGTTCTGCACTGCAATGTTCTGGGATGTTCTGCACTGCAATGTTCTGGGATGTTCTGCACTGCAATGTTCTGCACTGCAATGTTCTGGGATGTTCTGCACTGCAATGGTCTGGGATGTTCTGCACTGCAATGGTCTGCGATGTTCTGCACTGCAATGTTCTGGGATGTTCTGTACTGCAATGGTCTGCACTGCAATGGTCTGCACTGCAATGGTCTGCACTGCAATGGTCTGGGATGTTCTGCACCGCAATGTTCTGGGATGTTCTGCACTGCAATGTTCTGGGATGTTCTGCACTGCAATGGTCTGCACTGCAATGGTCTGCACTGCAATGGTCTGCACTGCAATGGTCTGGGATGTTCTGCACCGCAATGTTCTGGGATGTTCTGCACTGCAATGGTCTGCACTGCAATGTTCTGCACTGCAATGTTCTGCACTGCAATGGTCTGCACTGCAATGGTCTGCACTGCAATGGTCTGCACTGCAATGTTCTGGGATGTTCTGCACTGCAATGTTCTGGGATGTTCTGCACTGCGATGTTCTGCACTGGATGTTCTGGGATGTTCTACACTGCGATGTTCTGCACTGCGATGTTCTGCACTGCGATGTTCTGCACGGCGATGTTCTGCATGGCGATGTTTTGCACTGCAATGTTCTGGGATGTTCTGCACTGCGATGTTCTGCACTGGGATGTTCTGCACTGGGATGTTCTTCACTGGGATGTTCTGCACTGTAATGTTCTGGGATGTTCTGCACTGCAATGTTCTGGGATGTTCTGCACTGCAATGTTCTGGGATGTTCTGCACTGGGATGTTCTGCACTGCAATGTTCTACACTGCAATGTTCTGCACTGCAATGCTCTGCACTGGGATGTTCTGCACTGCAATGTTCTGGGATGTTCTGCACTGCAATGTTCTGCACTGCAATGTTCTGCACTGCAATGTTCTGGGATGTTTTGCACTGCAATGTTCTGCACTGCAATGTTCTGGGATGTTCTGCACTGCAATGTTCTGGGATGTTCTGCACTGCAATGTTCTGGGATGTTTTGCACTGCAATGTTCTGCACTGCAATGTTCTGGGATGTTCTGCACTGCGATGTTCTGGGATGTTCTGCACTGGGATGTTCTGCACTGGGATGTTCTGCACTGGGATGTTCTGCACTGGGATGTTCTACACTGCAATGTTCTACACTGCAATGTTCTGCACTGCAATGCTCTGCACTGGGATGTTCTGCACTGCAATGTTCTGGGATGTTCTGCACTGCAATGTTCTGCACTGCAATGTTCTGCGATGTTCTGCACTGCAATGTTCTGCACTGCAATGTTCTGCACTGCAATGTTCTGGGATGTTTTGCACTGCAATGTTCTGCACTGCAATGTTCTGGGATGTTCTGCACTGCAATGTTCTGGGATGTTCTGCACTGCAATGTTCTGGGATGTTTTGCACTGCAATGTTCTGCACTGCAATGTTCTGGGATGTTCTGCACTGCGATGTTCTGCACTGCGATGTTCTGCACTGCGATGTTCTGCACTGCAATGTTCTGCACTGCAATGTTCTGCACTGCAATGTTCTGCACTGCAATGTTCTGGGATGTTCTGCACTGCAATGTTCTGGGATGTTCTGCACTGCAATGTTCTGGGATGTTCTGCACTGCAATGTTCTGGGATGTTCTGCACTGCAATGTTCTGCACTGCAATGTTCTGGGATGTTCTAAACTGCAATGTTCTGCACTGCAATGTTCTGGGATGTTCTGCACTGCAATGTTCTGGGATGTTCTGCACTGCAATGTTCTGGGATGTTCTAAACTGCAATGTTCTGCACTGCAATGTTCTGGGATGTTCTGCACTGCGATGTTCTGGGATGTTCTGCACTGCGATGTTCTGCACTGTTATGTTCTGCACTGCGATGTTCTGGGATGTTCTGCACTGCAATGTTCTACACTGCAATGTTCTGGGATGTTCTGAACTGCAATGTTCTGGGATGTTCTGCACTGCAATGTTCTGGGGATGTTCTGCACTGCAATGTTCTGCACTGCAATGTTCTGGGATGTTCTGCACTGCAATCTTCTGCACTGCAATGTTCTGGGATGTTCTACACTGCAATGTTCTGCACTGCAATGTTCTGGGATGTACAATGTAAGGAATATTCTTCTCACTGATCACCAATGTAAGGAACATTCTTCTCACTGATCACCAATGTAAGGAACATTCTTCCCACTGATCACCAATGTAAGGAACATTCTTCCCACTGATCACCAATGTAAGGAGCATTCTTCCCACTGATCACCCATGTAAGGAGCATTCTTCTCACTGATCACCAATGTAAGGAGCATTCTTCTCACTGATCACCAATGTAAGGAGCATTCTTCTCACTGATCACCAATGTAAGGAACATTCTTCCCACTGATCACCAATGTAAGGAACATTCTTCCCACTGATCACCAATGTAAGGAACATTCTTCTCACTGATCACCAATGTAAGGAACATTCTTCTCACTGATCACCAATGTAAGGAGCATTCTTCTCACTGATCACCAATGTAAGGGACATTCTTCCCACTGATCACCAATGTAAGGAGCATTCTTCTCACTGATCACCAATGTAAGGAGCATTCTTCTCACTGATCACCAATGTAAGGAGCATTCTTCTCACTGATCACCAATGTAAGGAACATTCTTCCCACTGATCACCAATGTAAGGAACATTCTTCCCACTGATCACCAATGTAAGGAACATTCTTCTCACTGATCACCAATGTAAGGGACATTCTTCTCACTGATCACCAATGTAAGGAACATTCTTCCCACTGATCACCAATGTAAGGAACATTCTTCTCACTGATCACCAATGTAAGGGTCATTCTTCTCACTGATCACCAATGTAAGGGACATTCTTCTCACTGATCACCAATGTAAGGAACATTCTTCCCACTGATCATCAATGTAAGGATCATTCTTCTCACTGATCACCAATGTAAAGAACATTCCTCTCACTGATCACCAATGTAAGGAACATTCTTCCCACTGATCACCAATGTAAGGGACATTCTTCTCACTGATCACCAATGTAAGGAACATTCTTCCCACTGATCACCAATGTAAGGAACATTCTTCTCACTGATCACCAATGTAAGGGACATTCTTCTCACTGATCACCAATGTAAGGAACATTCTTCTCACTGATCACCAATGTAAGGAACATTCTTCTCACTGATCACCAATGTAAGGGACATTCTTCTCACTGATCACCAATGTAAGGGACATTCTTCTCACTGATCACCAATGTAAGGAACATTCTTCTCACTGATCACCAATGTAAGGAACATTCTTCTCACTGATCACCAATGTAAGGAACATTCTTCCCACTGATCATCAATGTAAGGATCATTCTTCTCACTGATCACCAATGTAAGGAACATTCTTCTCACTGATCACCAATGTAAGGAACATTCTTCCCACTGATCACCAATGTAAGGGACATTCTTCTCACTGATCACCAATGTAAGGAACATTCTTCCCACTGATCACCAATGTAAGGAACATTCTTCTAACTGATCACCAATGTAAGGGACATTCTTCTCACTGATCACCAATGTAAGGAACATTCTTCCCACTGATCAACAATGTAAGGAACATTCTTCTCACTGATCACCAATGTAAGGAACATTCTTCTCACTGATCACCAATGTAAGGAACATTCTTCCCACTGATCACCAATGTAAGGGACATTCTTCTCACTGATCACCAATGTAAGGAACATTCTTCCCACTGATCACCAATGTAAGGAACATTCTTCTCACTGATCACCAATGTAAGGGTCATTCTTCTCACTGATCACCAATGTAAGGGACATTCTTCTCACTGATCACCAATGTAAGGGACATTCTTCCCACTGATCACCAATGTAAGGGACATTCTTCCCACTGATCACCAATGTAAGGGACATTCTTCTCACTGATCACCAATGTAAGGAACATTCTTCCCACTGATCACCAATGTAAGGAACATTCTTCTCACTGATCACCAATGTAAGGGACATTCTTCTCACTGATCACCAATGTAAGGAACATTCTTCCCACTGATCACCAATGTAAGGAACATTCTTCCCACTAATCACCAATGTAAGGGACATTCTTCTCACTGATCACCAATGTAAGGAACATTCTTCTCACTGATCACCAATGTAAGGAACATTCTTCCCACTAATCACCAATGTAAGGGACATTCTTCTCACTGATCACCAATGTAAGGAACATTCTTCTCACTGATCACCAAAGTAAGGAACATTCGTCCCACTGATCACCAATGTAAGAGACATTCTTCTCACTGATCACCAATGTAAGGAACATTCTTCTCACTGATCACCAATGTAAGGAACATTCTTCCCACTGATCACCAATGTAAGGAACATTCTTCCCACTGATCACCAATGTAAGGAACATTCTTCTCACTGATCACCAATGTAAGGAACATTCTTCTCACTGATCACCAATGTAAGGAACATTCTTCTAACTGATCACCAATGTAAGGAACATTCTTCTCACTGATCACCAATGTAAGGAACATTCTTCCCACTGATCACCAATGTAAGGGACATTCTTCTCACTGATCACCAATGTAAGGGACATTCTTCTCACTGATCACCAATGTAAGGGACATTCTTCTCACTGATCACCAATGTAAGGAACATTCTTCTCACTGATCACCAATGTAAGGAACATTCTTCCCACTGATCACCAATGTAAGGAACATTCTTCCCACTGATCACCAATGTAAGGAACATTCTTCTCACTGATCACCAATGTAAGGGACATTCTTCTCACTGATCACCAATGTAAGGAACATTCTTCTCACTGATCACCAATGTAAGGGACATTCTTCTCACTGATCACCAATGTAAGGGACATTCTTCTCACTGATCACCAATGTAAGGGACATTCTTCTCACTGATCACCAATGTAAGGGACATTCTTCTCACTGATCACCAATGTAAGGAACATTCTTCCCACTGATCACCAATGTAAGGAACATTCTTCTCACTGATCACCAATGTAAGGAACATTCTTCTCACTGATCACCAATGTAAGGGACATTCTTCTCACTGATCACCAATGTAAGGGACATTCTTCTCACTGATCACCAATGTAAGGAACATTCTTCCCACTGATCACCAATGTAAGGAACATTCTTCTCACTGATCACCAATGTAAGGAACATTCTTCTCACTGATCACCAATGTTCTGGGATGGTCTGCACTGCGATGTTCTGGGATGTTCTGCACTGCAATGTTCTGCACTGCAATGTTCTGTGATGTTCTTCACTGCAATGTTCTTCACTGCAATGTTCTGCACTGCAATGTTCTGCACTGCAATGTTCTGGGATGTTCTGCACTGCAATGTTCTGTGATGTTCTTCACTGCAATGTTCTTCACTGCAATGTTCTTCACTGCAATGTTCTGCACTGCAATGTTCTGGGATGTTCTGCACTGCAATGTTCTGGGATGTTCTGCACTGCAATGTTCTGGGATGTTCTGCACTGCAATGTTCTGCACTGCAATGTTCTGGGATGTTCTGCACTGCAATGTTCTGGGATGTTCTGCACTGCAATGTTCTGCAATGTTCTGCACTGCAATGTTCTGCACTGCAATGTTCTGGGATGTTCTGCACTGCAATGTTCTGGGATGTTCTGCACTGCAATGTTCTGGGATGTTCTGCACTGCAATTTTCTGCACTGCAATGTTCTGCAATGTTCTGCACTGCAAAGTTCTGCACTGCAAAGTTCTGCACTGCGATGCTCTGCACTGCGATGTTCTGCACTGCGATGTTCTGGGATGGTCTACACTGCGATGTTCTGGGATGTTCTGCACTGCAATGTTCTGCACTGTTCTGCACTGCAATGTTCTGCACTGTTCTGCACTGCAATGTTCTGCACCGCAATGTTCTGCACCGCAATGTTCTGGGATGTTCTGCACTGCAATGTTCTGCACTGTTCTGCACTGTGATGTTCTGGACTGCGAAGTTCTGCACTGCGATGCTCTGCACTGCGATGTTCTGGGATGTTCTGCACTGCAATGTTCTGCACTGCAATATTCTTCACTGCGATGTTCTGCACTGCAATGTTCTGGGATGTTCTGCACTGCAATGTTCTGGGATGTTCTGCAATGTTCTTCACTGCAATGTTATGCACTGCAATGTTCTGCACTGCAATGTTCTGCGATGTTCTGCACTGCGATGTTCTGCACTGGGATGTTCTGCACTGGGATGTTCTGCACTGCAATGTTCTGCACTGCAATGTTCTGCGATGTTCTGCACTGCGATGTTCTGCACTGCGATGTTCTGGGATGTTCTGCACTGCAATGTTCTGCACTGCAATGTTCTGCGATGTTCTGCACTGCGATGTTCTGCACTGCGATGTTCTGCACTGGGATGTTCTGCACTGGGATGTTCTGCACTGCAATGTTCTGCACTGCAATGTTCTGCGATGTTCTGCACTGCGATGTTCTGGGATGTTCTGCACTGCAATGTTCTGCACTGCAATGTTCTGCACTGCAATGTTCTGGGATGTTCTGCACTGCGATGTTCTGCACTGCGATGTTCTGCACTGCGATGTTCTGGGATGTTCTACACTGCAATGTTCTGCACTGCAATGTTCTGCACTGCAATGTTCTGCACTGCAATGTTCTGGGATGTTCTGCACTGCAATGTTCTGGGATGTTCTAAACTGCAATGTTCTGCACTGCAATGTTCTGGGATGTTCTGCACTGCGATGTTCTGCACTGCGATGTTCTGCGATGTTCTGCACTGCGATGTTCTGCACTGCGATGTTCTGGGATGTTCTGCACTGCAATGTTCTGGGATGTACAATGTAAGGAATATTCTTCCCACTGATCATCAATGTAAGGAACATTCTTCCCACTGATCACCAATGTAAGGAACATTCTTCCCACTGATCACCAATGTAAGGAACATTCTTCCCACTGATCACCAATGTAAGGAACATTCTTCCCACTGATCACCAATGTAAGGAACATTCTTCTCACTGATCACCAATGTAAGGAACATTCTTCCCACTGATCACCAATGTAAGGAACATTCTTCTCACTGATCACCAATGTTCTGGGATGGTCTGCACTGCGATGTTCTGGGATGTTCTGCACTGCAATGTTCTGCACTGCAATGTTCTGTGATGTTCTTCACTGCAATGTTCTGCACTGCAATGTTCTGCACTTCAATGTTCTGCACTGCAATGTTCTGGGATGTTCTGCACTGCAATGTTCTGGGATGTTCTGCACTGCAATGTTCTGCACTGCAACGTTCTGGGATGTTCTGCACTGCAATGTTCTGGGATGTTCTGCACTGCAATGTTCTGCACTGCAATGTTCTGCACTGCAATGTTCTGCACTGCGAAGTTCTGCACTGCGATGCTCTGCACTGCGATGTTCTGCACTGCGATGTTCTGGGATGGTCTACACTGCGATGTTCTGGGATGTTCTGCACTGCAATGTTCTGCACTGTTCTGCACTGCAATGTTCTGCACTGTTCTGCACTGCAATGTTCTGCACCGCAATGTTCTGCACCGCAATGTTCTGCACCGCAATGTTCTTGGATGTTCTGCACTGCAATGTTCTGCACTGTTCTGCACTGTGATGTTCTGGACTGCGAAGTTCTGCACTGCGATGCTCTGGGATGTTCTGCACTGCAATGTTCTGCACTGCAATATTCTTCACTGCAATATTCTGCACTGCAATGTTCTGGGATGTTCTGCACTGCAATGTTCTGGGATGTTCTGCAATGTTCTTCACTGCAATGTTCTTCACTGCAATGTTCTGGGATGTTCTGCACTGCAATGTTCTGCACTGCAATGTTCTGCACTGCAATGTTCTGGGATGTTCTGCACTGCAATGTTCTGCACTGCAATGTTCTGGGATGTTCTGCGATGTCCTGCACTGCAATGTTCTGCACTGCAATGTTCTGGGTTGTTCTGCACTGCGATGTTCTGCACTGCGATGTTCTGCACTGCAATGTTCTGCACTGCGATGTTCTGCACTGCAATGTTCTGCATTGCAATGTTCTGTACTGCAATGTTCTGCACTGCAATGTTCTGCGATGTCCTGCACTGCGATGTTCTGCACTGCAATGTTCTGCACTGCGATGTTCTGGGATGTTCTGCACTGCAATGTTCTGCACTGCAATGTTCTGGGATGTTCTGCACTGCGATGTTCTGGGATGTTCTACACTGCAATGTTCTGCACTGCAATGTTCTGCACTGCAATGTTCTGGGATGTTCTGCACTGCAATGTTCTGGGATGTTCTGCACTGCAATGTTCTGGGATGTTCTAAACTGCAATGTTCTGCACTGCAATGTTCTGCGATGTTCTGCACTGCGATGTTCTGCACTGCGATGTTCTGCACTGCGATGTTCTGGGATGTTCTGCACTGCAATGTTCTGCACTGCAATGTTCTGGGATGTTCTGCACTGCGATGTTCTGCACTGCGATGTTCTGCACTGCGATGTTCTGCACTGCGATGTTCTGGGATGTTCTACACTGCGATGTTCTGCACTGCAATGTTCTGCACTGCAATGTTCTGCACTGCAATGTTCTGCACTGCAATGTTCTGCACTGCAATGTTCTGGGATGTTCTAAACTGCAATGTTCTGCATTGCAATGTTCTGGGATGTTCTGCACTGCGATGTTCTGCACTGCGATGTTCTGCACTGCGATGTTCTGCACTGCGATGTTCTGCACTGCGATGTTCTGGGATGTTCTGCACTGCGATGTTCTGGGATGTTCTGCACTGCAATGTTCTGCACTGCAATGTTCTGGGATGTACAATGTAAGGAATATTCTTCTCACTGATCGCCAATGTAAGGAACATTCTTCCCACTGATCACCAATGTAAGGGACATTCTTCTCACTGATCACCAATGTAAGGAACATTCTTCCCACTGATCACCAATGTAAGGAACATTCTTCCCACTGATCACCAATGTAAGGAACATTCTTCCCACTGATCACCAATGTAAGGAACATTCTTCCCACTGATCACCAATGTAAGGAACATTCTTCTCACTGATCACCAATGTAAGGAACATTCTTCCCACTGATCACCAATGTAAGGAACATTCTTCCCACTGATCACCAATGTAAGGAACATTCTTCTCACTGATCACCAATGTAAGGAACATTCTTCCCACTGATCACCAATGTAAGGAACATTCTTCTCACTGATCACCAATGTAAGGAACATTCTTCTCACTGATCACCAATGTAAGGAACATTCTTCCCACTGATCACCAATGTAAGGAACATTCTTCCCACTGATCACCAATGTAAGGAACATTCTTCCCACTGATCACCAATGTAAGGAACATTCTTCCCACTGATCACCAATGTAAGGAACATTCTTCTCACTGATCACCAATGTTCTGGGATGGTTTGCACTGCGATGTTCTGGGATGTTCTGCACTGCAATGTTCTGCACTGTAATGTTCTGTGATGTTCTTCACTGCAATGTTCTGCACTGCAATGTTCTGAACTTCAATGTTCTGCACTGCAATGTTCTGGGATGTTCTGCACTGCAATGTTCTGGGATGTTCTGCACTGCAATGGTCTGCACTGCAATGTTCTGGGATGTTCTGCACTGCAATGTTCTGGGATGTTCTGCACTGCAATGTTCTGCACTGCAATGTTCTGCACTGCAATGTTCTGCAATGTTCTGCACTGCGAAGTTCTGCACTGCGATGCTCTGCACTGCGATGTTCTGGGATGGTCTACACTGCGATGTTCTGGGATGTTCTGCACTGCAATGTTCTGCACTGCAATGTTCTGCACTGTTCTGCACTGCAATGTTCTGCACCGCAATGTTCTGCACCGCAATGTTCTGGGATGTTCTGCACTGCAATGTTCTGCACTGTTCTGCACTGTGATGTTCTGGACTGCGAAGTTCTGCACTGCGATGCTCTGCACTGCGATGCTCTGCACTGCGATGCTCTGGGATGTTCTGCACTGCAATGTTCTGCACTGCAATATTCTTCACTGCGATGTTCTGCACTGCAATGTTCTGGGATGTTCTGCACTGCAATGTTCTGGGATGTTCTGCAATGTTCTTCACTGCAATGTTCTTCACTGCAATGTTCTGCACTGCAATGTTCTGCACTGCAATGTTCTGGGATGTTCTGCACTGCAATGTTCTGCACTGCAATGTTCTGGGATGTTCTGCGATGTTCTGCACTGCAATGTTCTGCACTGCAATGTTCTGGGATGTTCTGCACTGCAATGTTCTGGGATGTTCTGCACTGCGATGTTCTGCACTGCAATGTTCTGCACTGCAATGTTCTGCACGGCAATGTTCTGCACTGCAATGTTCTGCAATGTTCTTCACTGCGATGTTCTGCACTGCGATGTTCTGCACTGCGATGTTCTGCACTGCAATGTTCTGCACTGCAATGTTCTGCACTGCAATGTTCTGCACGGCAATGTTCTGTACTGCAATGTTCTGCACTGCAATGTTCTGCGATGTTCTGCACTGCGATGTTCTGCACTGCGATGTTCTGCACTGCAATGTTCTGCACTGCAATGTTCTGCACTGCAATGTTCTGCACTGCAATGTTCTGCACGGCAATGTTCTGCACTGCAATGTTCTGCAATGTTCTTCACTGCGATGTTCTGCACTGCGATGTTCTGCACTGCGATGTTCTGCACTGCAATGTTCTGCACTGCAATGTTCTGCACGGCAATGTTCTGTACTGCAATGTTCTGCACTGCAATGTTCTGCGATGTTCTGCACTGCGATGTTCTGCACTGCGATGTTCTGCACTGCGATGTTCTGCACTGCGATGTTCTGCACTGCGATGTTCTGCACTGCGATGTTCTGGGATGTTCTGCACTGCAATGTTCTGCACTGCAATGTTCTGCACTGCAATGTTCTGGGATGTTCTGCACTGCGATGTTCTGGGATGTTCTACACTGCAATGTTCTGCACTGCAATGTTCTGCACTGCAATGTTCTGCACTGCAATGTTCTGGGATGTTCTGCACTGCAATGTTCTGGGATGTTCTAAACTGCAATGTTCTGCACTGCAATGTTCTGGGATGTTCTGCACTGCGATGTTCTGCGATGTTCTGCACTGCGATGTTTTGCACTGCGTAGTTCTGCGATGTTCTGCACTGCAATGTTCTGGGATGTTCTGCACTGCAATGTTCTGGGATGTACAATGTAAGGAATATTCTTCTCACTGATCGCCAATGTAAGGAACATTCTTCCCACTGATCACCAATGTAAGGAACATTCTTCTCACTGATCACCAATGTAAGGAACATTCTTCTCACTGATCACCAATGTAAGGAACATTCTTCTCACTGACCACCAATGTAAGGGACATTCTTCTCACTGATCACCAATGTAAGGAACATTCTTCCCACTGATCACCAATGTAAGGAACATTCTTCTCACTGATCACCAATGTAAGGAACATTCTTCTCACTGATCACCAATGTAAGGAACATTCTTCTCACTGATCACCAATGTAAGGAACATTCTTCTCACTGATCACCAATGTAAGGAACATTCTTCTCACTGATCACCAATGTAAGGAACATTCTTCTCACTGATCACCAATGTAAGGAACATTCTTCTCAC
The DNA here is from genome assembly GCF_037356315.1 of Lithobates pipiens. Taxonomy (NCBI): domain Eukaryota; kingdom Metazoa; phylum Chordata; class Amphibia; order Anura; family Ranidae; genus Lithobates; species Lithobates pipiens. The sequence continues at coordinate 231,942,806 of NW_027507787.1, forward strand.
TGACCACCAATGTAAGGGACATTCTTCTCACTGATCACCAATGTAAGGAACATTCTTCCCACTGATCACCAATGTAAGGAACATTCTTCCCACTGATCACCAATGTAAGGAACATTCTTCTCACTGATCACCAATGTAAGGAACATTCTTCCCACTGATCACCAATGTAAGGGACATTCTTCTCACTGATCACCAATGTAAGGAACATTCTTCCCACTGATCACCAATGTAAGGAACATTCTTCTCACTGATCACCAATGTAAGGAACATTCTTCCCACTGATCACCAATGTAAGGAACATTCTTCTCACTGATCACCAATGTAAGGAACATTCTTCCCACTGATCACCAATGTAAGGAACATTCTTCTCACTGATCACCAATGTAAGGAACATTCTTCCCACTGATTCTGCACTGCAATGTTCTGCACCGCAATGTTCTGCACCGCAATGTTCTGCACCGCAATGTTCTGCACCGCAATGTTCTGGGATGTTCTGCACTGCAATGTTCTGCACTGTTCTGCACTGTGATGTTCTGGACTGCGAAGTTCTGCACAACGATGCTCTGCACTGCAATGTTCTGGGATGTTCTGCACTGCAATGTTCTGCACTGCAATATTCTTCACTGCGATGTTCTGCACTGCAATGTTCTGGGATGTTCTGCACTGCAATGTTCTGGGATGTTCTGCACTGCAATGTTCTGCACTGCAATGTTCTGGGATGTTCTGCACTGCAATGGTCTGGGATGTTCTGCACTGCAATGGTCTGCGATGTTCTGCACTGCAATGTTCTGGGATGTTCTGTACTGCAATGGTCTGCACTGCAATGGTCTGCACTGCAATGGTCTGGGATGTTCTGCACCGCAATGTTCTGGGATGTTCTGCACTGCAATGTTCTGGGATGTTCTGCACTGCAATGGTCTGCACTGCAATGGTCTGCACTGCAATGGTCTGCACTGCAATGGTCTGGGATGTTCTGCACCGCAATGTTCTGGGATGTTCTGCACTGCAATGGTCTGCACTGCAATGTTCTGCACTGCAATGTTCTGCACTGCAATGGTCTGCACTGCAATGGTCTGCACTGCAATGTTCTGGGATGTTCTGCACTGCAATGTTCTGGGATGTTCTGCACTGCAATGTTCTGCACTGCGATGTTCTGCACTGGATGTTCTGGGATGTTCTACACTGCGATGTTCTGCACTGCGATGTTCTGCACGGCGATGTTCTGCATGGCGATGTTTTGCACTGCAATGTTCTGGGATGTTCTGCACTGCGATGTTCTGCACTGGGATGTTCTGCACTGGGATGTTCTTCACTGGGATGTTCTGCACTGTAATGTTCTGGGATGTTCTGCACTGCAATGTTCTGGGATGTTCTGCACTGCAATGTTCTGGGATGTTCTGCACTGGGATGTTCTGCACTGGGATGTTCTGCACTGGGATGTTCTGCACTGCAATGTTCTACACTGCAATGTTCTGCACTGCAATGCTCTGCACTGGGATGTTCTGCACTGCAATATTCTGGGATGTTCTGCACTGCAATGTTCTGCACTGCAATGTTCTGCACTGCAATGTTCTGGGATGTTTTGCACTGCAATGTTCTGCACTGCAATGTTCTGGGATGTTCTGCACTGCAATGTTCTGGGATGTTCTGCACTGCAATGTTCTGGGATGTTTTGCACTGCAATGTTCTGCACTGCAATGTTCTGGGATGTTCTGCACTGCGATGTTCTGGGATGTTCTGCACTGGGATGTTCTGCACTGGGATGTTCTGCACTGGGATGTTCTACACTGCAATGTTCTACACTGCAATGTTCTGCACTGCAATGCTCTGCACTGGGATGTTCTGCACTGCAATGTTCTGGGATGTTCTGCACTGCAATGTTCTGCACTGCAATGTTCTGCGATGTTCTGCACTGCAATGTTCTGCACTGCAATGTTCTGCACTGCAATGTTCTGGGATGTTTTGCACTGCAATGTTCTGCACTGCAATGTTCTGGGATGTTCTGCACTGCAATGTTCTGGGATGTTCTGCACTGCAATGTTCTGGGATGTTTTGCACTGCAATGTTCTGCACTGCAATGTTCTGGGATGTTCTGCACTGCGATGTTCTGCACTGCGATGTTCTGCACTGCGATGTTCTGCACTGCAATGTTCTGCACTGCAATGTTCTGCACTGCAATGTTCTGCACTGCAATGTTCTGCACTGCAATGTTCTGGGATGTTCTGCACTGCAATGTTCTGGGATGTTCTGCACTGCAATGTTCTGGGATGTTCTGCACTGCAATGTTCTGGGATGTTCTGCACTGCAATGTTCTGCACTGCAATGTTCTGGGATGTTCTAAACTGCAATGTTCTGCACTGCAATGTTCTGGGATGTTCTGCACTGCAATGTTCTGGGATGTTCTGCACTGCAATGTTCTGGGATGTTCTAAACTGCAATGTTCTGCACTGCAATGTTCTGGGATGTTCTGCACTGCGATGTTCTGGGATGTTCTGCACTGCGATGTTCTGCACTGTTATGTTCTGCACTGCGATGTTCTGGGATGTTCTGCACTGCAATGTTCTACACTGCAATGTTCTGGGATGTTCTGAACTGCAATGTTCTGGGATGTTCTGCACTGCAATGTTCTGGGGATGTTCTGCACTGCAATGTTCTGCACTGCAATGTTCTGGGATGTTCTGCACTGCAATCTTCTGCACTGCAATGTTCTGGGATGTTCTACACTGCAATGTTCTGCACTGCAATGTTCTGGGATGTACAATGTAAGGAATATTCTTCTCACTGATCACCAATGTAAGGAACATTCTTCTCACTGATCACCAATGTAAGGAACATTCTTCCCACTGATCACCAATGTAAGGAACATTCTTCCCACTGATCACCAATGTAAGGAGCATTCTTCCCACTGATCACCCATGTAAGGAGCATTCTTCTCACTGATCACCAATGTAAGGAGCATTCTTCTCACTGATCACCAATGTAAGGAGCATTCTTCTCACTGATCACCAATGTAAGGAACATTCTTCCCACTGATCACCAATGTAAGGAACATTCTTCCCACTGATCACCAATGTAAGGAACATTCTTCTCACTGATCACCAATGTAAGGAACATTCTTCTCACTGATCACCAATGTAAGGAGCATTCTTCTCACTGATCACCAATGTAAGGGACATTCTTCCCACTGATCACCAATGTAAGGAGCATTCTTCTCACTGATCACCAATGTAAGGAGCATTCTTCTCACTGATCACCAATGTAAGGAGCATTCTTCTCACTGATCACCAATGTAAGGAGCATTCTTCCCACTGATCACCAATGTAAGGAACATTCTTTCCACTGATCACCAATGTAAGGGACATTCTTCTCACTGATCACCAATGTAAGGGACATTCTTCCCACTGATCATCAATGTAAGGAGCATTCTTCTCACTGATCACCAATGTAAGGAACATTCTTCTCACTGATCACCAATGTAAGGAGCATTCTTCTCACTGATCACCAATGTAAGGAGCATTCTTCTCACTGATCACCAATGTAAGGAACATTCTTCCCACTGATCACCAATGTAAGGAACATTCTTCTCACTGATCACCAATGTAAGGAACATTCTTCCCACTGATCACCAATGTGAGGAACATTCTTCCCACTGATCACCAATGTAAGGAACATTCTTCGTATTGATCACCAATGTAAGGAACATTCTTCTCACTGATCGCCAATGTAAGGAACATTCTTCCCACTGATCGCCAATGTAAGGAACATTCTTCTCACTGACCACCAATGTAAGGGACATTCTTCTCACTGATCACCAATGTAAGGAACATTCTTCCCACTGATCACCAATGTAAGGAACATTCTTCTCACTGATCACCAATGTAAGGAACATTCTTCTCACTGATCACCAATGTAAGGAACATTCTTCCCAATTTTTCTTTATTAAAAGTCTTGCAATCAATAAGCATAAAATCACAATATATAAATATACATAAATATATACATATTTGCATAAATTAAAATAAAAATAGCAAATCTGCTCTCAAAACAAAAAAAAATACTTTACAGCAATAACATAAATCCTATTACAACTCACACCATTACACCAGACATCAAACTTGTGAGGTTAAGAAACAATCCCGCACCTATTATGCATGCAGCCCTTCTTCAAAAAGAAGATACTAACAAACAAAAGCTAAGGGAGTGAAAGAAACAGAAAAAGAAAAGAGCTCCTCACCCAGAGATGGGCAGTTCACCAAAGGCAGGTCTGATATTCCTCCACGCCCTTATCCAGACTGCCCGAGGCTCCCTGCCCTTCTCAAGACCCCGAATTTTCCCAACCTCACCCAGAATATCGTGCACCACCACCTCAACAGAGAGGACTTTCTTCCGCAGGGTAATCTGGCACCGTGCATTCAGGGCTGGACTGGGACAAAAATTTGGCCCTGGACTTCATCCAGACCGGCCCACTTTAATTTTGCAAACTAGCACAAAAACAGTATATAAAACTATACGTAATTGTGCAAAAAAACATAAGTAGCATAACATAAGGAGTCCTCACTAACCTCTTTTATTATTTCACTTATTCTCCTCTGTATTTTTCTCATCTTTCTCACATCACTGCGTGACGTTAAGGGCGAGCCGTGCAGCCATTACTTTGTCACTGAAACTGGCCCACTGAGCCATCGGCCCACCGGGAAACTCCCTGTAGTCCCAATGGCCAGTACATGCCTGCGAGCATTCCATGTGAAGTAACGGACAACTATACTAACTAAAAACAGTGTATCCAAATCAAAATCCCAGTGAGTCGGGAAAGCCCCATACACCCACTCCGCATAACTCATGCGATAGAAAAAGGGGATGCCTAGAGCCCTCCCCACCCTTTTACACACCTCTATGTTAAAGGGACACTGGAGCAAAAAGTGGTCCATAGACTCCACTTTACCAACACACTCCGCTCTAGGACAATCCCGATCATCCACAGGGCGATGCTTCAAGTTCCCTCTCACATAGAGCCTTCCATGGAAAGCGAGCCAGGCTTGATCCCTAAACTTCAAGGGGATTCTTTCTAAATTGATTAAACGCAACCCTTCCCTCATTACAGAGCCTGGGCAATCCCTTAAGGCCAGTGACACACTGAAAGCAGAGCCCAAAATCCTCTTCTCCAGAAGCTTCCTGGGGAGGGACTTGATATCCTCCACTGTCACCTGCCACTGCCGAAGTATTTTCAGACACGGGGCAACATAAGCCGGGAGCTTGCCATGTCGGACTCTCAGACTTTTCACTGGCCCGCCATCTTCCCAGCATCGCAGAAAAGGCCTAAAACAAGATTGAAAAATACCCACCCATCCCGGCGGGTTCTCTGCTAGCATGTTACCAAGATTGTACTTTAAAAACAGCAGAGAAAAGAAAACTATTGGGTTGACCATTCCTAGGCCACCCTCCCGCCTAGACAGGTAAGTTACATTGCGTTTGATCAGGTTCAGCCTACTTCCCCATAACAGTTGGAAAAAGCAGCTGTACACCCTTGCATAGAGAGATACTGGCAAGATACAGACGAAGCTGACATATAAAAAAATTGGGACCAGGTACGTTTTGATCAAGTCAACCCTCTCCCTCAATGAAAGCTTCCATTTCTTCCAACTTGCTACTTTGGCATTGGCACACACCAACCTGCTTTCCCAATTTCGATGACCATAGTCACCAGGACCAAATTTGATGCCCAACACTTTAATTTCCTGCTGGGGCTCTGGGAAGGCATCCGGAAGTTCGAAGCTTTCACCTTCCTCACCCATCCAGAAAACTTCACTCTTTTCATGGTTGACTTTAGAACCAGAAGCCTCCGTGTACTGCTCTATCATAGAGACCACCTCCTGCGCCTCCTCCGTTCCAGAGACAATAACAGACACATCATCAGCATAGGCCACGACCGTCAAAGGTGGCACACCAGCAATGCCCAAAGGCACCCCGCACAAAGATCCACACTCTAGCCTTCTTATGAAGGGGTCGATTGCGAATACATATAACAGGGGGCTCAGAGGACATCCCTGGCGCACACCAGAGCCAACCTCAAAAGGCCGTCCAACCCAACCATTAACCAGTGGGAAGCTCTCAGCCCCTCTATATAATGTCTTCAGCCAATCTATAAACCTCCCCTGCAGGCCGTATCTACCAAGTAGCAAATACAGGTACTCGTGATTGACTCTATCAAAAGCCTTCGCCTGATCCATTGCCAGCAAGTACTTTCTCCATCCAGCAGCCCTGCATCGTTCCAAAGCCTCCCGGACAGCTAAAACCGCTGAAAAGGTACTTCTACCTTGGACCGAGCAGTGCTGATGACTGGACAACAAATCGCCTGCCACTGACGACAAGCGCCAAAAAAGAATCTTCGCCAAGATCTTTCTATCAACAATGAGAAGACTGAGGGGGCGCCAGTTCTCAATCATTGAGGGGTCTTTACCTTTTGACAGAAGAATCACAGCGGATTGCCTCATGGAGGGAGGGAGCGAACCCTCTTCTAGACAGCTGTTATAAACCTCCGCTAAAAAGGGAGCCAGAATGGCCTTAAAACACTTGTAGAATTCAGCTGTCAACCCATCTGGCCCAGGCGATTTTTTGGTAGCCAGCTTCTCTATAGCATGAACTACCTCATCCACTGAAATTGGTTCTGTCAAATCCATCAAAGGCAATGTACCATTTCCCAATCCTGGAGTAGAATCCAGAAAGCTTTCCATCTTGTCCCGACAAAGGTCCTTTCTTCCTAGAAGATCTGCATAATATGATCTGAAGATCTCCAGGATCCCTGATCTGGACTTCACCAGGGAACCCGTACTATCCCTCAGGCCTATGACCGTCTTAACTGCTATGCCTTGCTTACAGTTCTGGTAAGGATCAGGCGAGTGATATTTTCCATAATCCCTCTCCAGAACCAAGGAGGCATGCCAGTCGTATTGACACTTTCTAAGAAGAAACTTCACCTCAGAGATCTCCCCTGGATCTCCTCTATACGAGACAAGACGATCAAGCTTCCTCCGCAAATGCTGGTAGGTAATGTACATACCAAGCTGCTTCTTCTTACTTATGGCCTTGAAAAGTCCAATCGCCCTTTGTTTCACAAGCTCCCACCACTCTGACTTAGTGCTGCAAAAGTCCAGAATAGAAACCTGTGCCTGGAAAAAATCCTCAAAGAATTGTCTTACCTCTACGTCTTCCAGGAGAGCCGAATTCAGTTTCCAGGTACCCCTTCCCCTGGGTGGAGTGTCCGAGGCATTCAGAGTCACAGACAGCATACAGTGGTCAGAGAACTCCACCGCCCTCAACTCAGGAGCCGAGAAAGCAGAGTTCTCCTTTAAAAAAAAACCTATCTATCCTACTCTGACTATTCCCTCTCTGAAATGTGAATCCCGTGCTGCCAGGGCAGTGCTTAATATGCACATCTACCAGGCCTGCTTGTCTCACCATATCTCTAAGAAAAACGCTATCGTACGCCAGCCTGTCTATGGAGCCTCTCCTGTCTTCAGGCCTAATTATGGTGTTAAAATCACCTCCAAAGACAACCTGCTGGGACGTAAAAAGGAAGGGCTTGATCTCTGTGAGGAGGCATTTCCTGCCCCATCTTGACTGCGGTCCATAGATATTGATCAAACGCAGGTCCTGCCCCCTAACAGAGACGTCCAAGACCATGCATCTCCCAATCTCTACCTCAATTACCCGCCGGCACGTTACCATATCGGTTTTAAAAAGGACCGCAACTCCGCTGCAGGGCTCAGCCGCAAGAGACCAAAAGGAGGGACCGCATCTCCACTCCCTTTTTGCTAGATGGACATCGGCCAAAGTATTGAGCCAGGTCTCTTGCAAAAATAAAATCTCGGCATAAAACTCGCTGAGCAAAAATAAGGCAATATCACGAGCTCTTGCCGATTTAATGCTGGCGACATTAATGGTCGCCACCTTTATCGGAGTGGGAACTGCCATCAGGATGATTGGGGTAGTCGTTTCTTAACCTTTGCCACACTCTCATCACCAGAAACAGCTCTCTTCAAACTATGCGACTCCCCCTCATCCATGGATGATAAAGAAAAAGATAAATCAGACATCCCATCACCTGACAAAACTGAGAAGGTGTTGCCAAGAGGAACCCCTCCTGGGTCCGACTCTGAGGAAGAAATAACTACTTTATTTGTCTTCCTCTTCTTCTTTTTCTTCCTCCTAAACATCTCCCACCCCTCATCATCCGAATCCCCCTCAACAGAGGGTGAGACATGGCATATGGACACCCTTCCATCAGCCCCACCCCCATCCAGCACCCCCACATTCCCCTGACCACGTTTGCGCTGCCGAGGGACAGGGACTGGAGGCTGAGTGGGAAGATCCACTAAACCTGCCCCCCCAGCAGCTTCCGCTAGTCTGGAGGACCTACGTACAGCAGGAATAGGGACCACCACATGGGGGACAGACTCAGGGACCACATCACTAGGGGAAACAGAACCTGAAACAGATGGAACAGACACAGGGGGGACAGACTCAGGGACCACATTACCAAGGGAAACAGAATCCAAAACAACAGATGGAACAGACACAGGAGGGACAGACTCAGGGACCACATTACCAGGGGAAACAGAACCTGAAACAGATGGAACAGACACAGGGGGGACAGACTCAGGGACCACATTACCAGGGGAAACAGAATCCAAAACAACAGATGGAACAGACACAGGGGGGGCAACAACAGTTACAGCGGCCTCATCCTCCTTATCCAGCCTCTGCAGCTCAGCCTTCAATCCTGGCAGGTTATGTAAAGCCTCTGGGCACTTACTGTAAGGATGGCCAAGTTTTTGGCACAAATTGCACCGAATTTGGGTACAATCCTTTGCCAAATGGTCCAAATCCTGGCATAGCGAACACTTTTTACGGGTGCAGGTAGAGGCAAAATGACCCTTTTTACCACATTTATTGCAGACTTTGGGCTGTCCCTGGTAGAATATAGTCAGCCGATCTCTTCCCAGGAAAGCTGAGCAGGGCAGATGTTAGACTACATTGCCCAGCACCCCCAATTTTAGCGACACTGTCCAGGCCCCTGTCCATATGCCATGTTCATCCAGGACCTTCCGCAGTGAAGTGAGGACCTCACCATATCGGCGTAGCCATACTATCAAATCAGCCTCTGGTATGGATTCGTTGCGCACCAGGATGGTCACCGATTTTATCAGGGGCTGCCTGGAAATAACCTTTGGCACCAAACCACTCCACTGCGGAAGGCCCTGGCACCTCCTATGTCGCTCCCAAAATAAGTCCAACCCCTCAGGTTTTACAAAAGATAAATCAAATTCATAACTTCCCACTGGGCAAATCAAAGCAAAAATATCCACAGCTTTAAACCCCATTTCCAAAATCAACTCAGCCACCCTCCCCCTCAGTGGTGGGGTCCCCTCCCCCTCCCACTTGAACTGAACCACATTCCTCCTCCTATACCCACCACCAATCCCACCACCAAACCCCCCTATATTGTGACCACCAATATTTACAGCATTCCCCCCACCCTCCTTGGTGCGACTCCCCACAACAGACGCATAACTCCCCATATTCCTCCCAGCAGAAGAGATATTTGTGTGTTTTGAACTGTCTGAGACATCTCTAGCAGATATCGATTGTACAGATTTGGTCTGTACAATCGATGAGTCTTTCCTCTGAGCAGAGAGAGAAATGTCATTTTTGTTTTTCCCAGCAGTATTAACCCCTCCACCATCACCACCACCCACCACATTCATTGTTTTATCATGACTGTCATTGTTAATACTTGCTGGTATATTCACATGTCCTGCAGTCTTCCCAGCAGTGTCAGTTCCCACTGCTGTGCTGGTGGAATCTTCAGCTGGCCTGTTCTCTTCCATCAGGACAGGACTTTCTGCAGAGGACAGTGCAGGCTGGACTGACACATCCATGGCTTCCACTGCACATGGTGCAGTATTCTGATCCCCTCCCCCACCAGAATCAATCAGCTGTGCTGGAACACAGAGAGGCTCAGGTGAGGCAATCACATTGCAGGTGTCAGACACAGTGTGTGAAACACATGCAGCAAATGTGGTAGTGGAACTACAGGTCTCAGCACATGCAGGTGCAGCAACATCCATGTTCAGGGGATTTGGTGCAGGTTCATCCTCATTCCCTGGCTGATTTTTCTGAACATCCTCCGGGACCTCTGATGGATTATCAGACATTACAAGCTTGTCTCCTCTCAGGGGGGATTCCATCCGCTGGATGAAGGTCAGGGTGCCATTCTCACTCTCAACCCCCTGGCTGGTTGCCGCCGGCGACTCCAAGGCCTTACATGGGGGGAGAGGAGCAGAGGCAGATGGACCCGGGTCATCCATATGCTGAGGCTGATCCATGGAACACGCTGAGGACTGGCTGACAAACCTTCTCTCGTTTTCAAACTTTTCTTTAAATGCTCCACTTTTTTCTTTTAGTTTTCCCAACAATAAAGTTTGCTGCTTTACTTTTTCCTCTAATTCCTGTAGCTCAGGCTTCATGGCGGTGCGATTCTTACTCCAGGCCTGGAAGTATTTGGCTTTGAAGTTTTTAAGCTCCACTCTCAAAACTTTAAGTTTCTCCTCCGCTCTCCCAATCGCCCTAAAGCGATTAACAACCTTAAGGCTGAAAACGCTGGCATCCATACCAGGGCCCGGACCCACAGACAGATCCTCCACCTCCTCCTCACTGGGCCCTGTGTCATCAGGGGGATCCATCTCAGGGCCTCCCCCAGGATCAGGCATTATTCCTGGGCCGAGCTAGCAGGCAAGGCCCAGGCTTGAAAAAAAGTGCGGTTCTCAGAGAGCTCCTTGGGTGTGTCCTCCTCCTCCTTCCCACTGATCACCAATGTAAGGAACATTCTTCCCACTGATCACCAATGTAAGGAACATTCTTCTCACTGATCACCAATGTAAGGAACATTCTTCTCACTGATCACCAATGTAAGGAACATTCTTCTCACTGATCACCAATGTAAGGAACATTCTTCCCACTGATCACCAATGTAAGGAACATTCTTCCCACTGATCACCAATGTAAGGGACATTCTTCCCACTGATCACCAATGTAAGGAACATTCTTCTCACTGATCACCAATGTAAGGAACATTCTTCCCACTGATCACCAATGTAAGGAACATTCTTCCCACTGATCACCAATGTAAGGAACATTCTTCTCACTGATCACCAATGTAAGGAACATTCTTCCCTCTGATCACCAATGTAAGGAACATTCTTCTCACTGATCACCAATGTAAGGAACATTCTTCTCACTGATCACCAATGTAAGGAACATTCTTCCCACTGATCACCAATGTAAGGAACATTCTTCTCACTGATCACCAATGTAAGGAACATTCTTCTCACTGATCACCAATGTAAGGGGCACTCTTCCCACTGATCACCAATGTAAGGAACATTCTTCCCACTGATCACCAATGTAAGGAACATTCTTCCCACTGATCACCAATGTAAGGAACATTCTTCCCACTGATCACCAATGTAAGGAACATTCTTCCCACTGATCACCAATGTAAGGAACATTCTTCTCACTGATCACCAATGTAAGGAACATTCTTCTCACTGATCACCAATGTAAGGGGCACTCTTCCCACTGATCACCAATGTAAGGAACATTCTTCCCACTGATCACCAATGTAAGGAACATTCTTCTCACTGATCACCAATGTAAGGAACATTCTTCTCACTGATCACCAATGTAAGGGGCACTCTTCCCACTGATCACCAATGTAAGGAACATTCTTCCCACTGATCACCAATGTAAGGAACATTCTTCCCACTGATCACCAATGTAAGGAACATTCTTCCCACTGATCACCAATGTAAGGAACATTCTTCCCACTGATCACCAATGTAAGGAACATTCTTCTCACTGATCACCAATGTAAGGAACATTCTTCTCACTGATCACCAATGTAAGGGGCACTCTTCCCACTGATCACCAATGTAAGGAACATTCTTCCCACTGATCACCAATGTAAGGAACATTCTTCCCACTGATCACCAATGTAAGGAACATTCTTCCCACTGATCACCAATGTAAAAAACATTCTTCTCACTGACCACCAATGTAAAGGACATTCTTCCCACTGATCACCAATGTAAGGAACATTCTTCCCTCTGATCACCAATGTAAGGAACATTCTTCTCACTGATCACCAATGTAAGGAACATTCTTCCCACTGATCACCAATGTAAGGGGCATTCTTCTCACTGATCACCAATGTAAGGAACATTCTTCTCACTGACCACCAATGTAAGGAACATTCTTCCCACTGATCACCAATGTAAGGAACATTCTTCCCTCTGATCACCAATGTAAGGAACATTCTTCCCACTGATCACCAATGTAAGGAACATTCTTCCCACTGATCACCAATGTAAGGAACATTCTTCCCACTGATCACCAATGTAAGGAACATTCTTCCCACTGATCACCAATGTAAGGAACATTCTTCCCACTGATCACCAATGTAAGGAACATTCTTCCCACTGATCACCAATGTAAGGAACATTCTTCCCACTGATCACCAATGTAAAAAACATTCTTCTCACTGACCACCAATGTAAAGGACATTCTTCCCACTGATCACCAATGTAAGGAACATTCTTCCCTCTGATCACCAATGTAAGGAACATTCTTCTCACTGATCACCAATGTAAGGAACATTCTTCTCAATGATCACCAATGTAAGGAACATTCTTCTCACTGATCACCAATGTAAGGAACATTCTTCTCACTGATCACCAATGTAAGGAACACTCTTCTCAATGATCACCAATGTAAGGAACATTCTTCTCACTGATCACCAATGTAAGGAACATTCTTCTCACTGATCACCAATGTAAGGAACATTCTTCCCACTGATCACCAATGTAAGGAACATTCTTCCCACTGATCACCAATGTAAGGAACATTCTTCCCACTGATCACCAATGTAAGGAACATTCTTCCCACTGATCACCAATGTAAGAAACATTCTTCTCACTGACCACCAATGTAAAGGACATTCTTCTCACTGATCACCAATGTTCTGGGATGGTCTGCACTGCGATGTTCTGGGATGTTCTGCACTGCAATGTTCTGCACTGCAATGTTCTGGGATGTTCTGCACTGCAATGTTCTGCACTGCAATGTTCTGCACTGCAATGTTCTGTGATGTTCTTCACTGCAATGTTCTGCACTGCAATGTTCTGCACCGCAATGTTCTGGGATGTTCTTCACGGCGATGTTCTGCACTGCGATGTTCTGCACTGCGATGTTCTGCACTGCGAAGTTCTGCACTGCGATGTTCTGCACTGCGATGTTCTGGGATGTTCTGCACTGCAATGTTCTGCACTGCAATGTTCTGCACTGCAATGTTCTGGGATGTTCTTCACGGCGATGTTCTGCACTGCGATGTTCTGCACTGCGATGTTCTGCACTGCGAAGTTCTGCACTGCGATGTTCTGCACTGCGATGTTCTGGGATGTTCTGCACTGCAAAGTTCTGCACTGCAATGTTCTGCACTGCAATGTTCTGGGATGTTCTGCATTCTGATGTTCTGCACTGCAAAGTTCTGCACTGCAAAGTTCTGCACTGCAATGTTCTGGGATGTTCTGCACTGCAATGTTCTGCACTGCGATGTTCTGCACTGCAATGTTCTGGGATGTTCTTCACTGTGATGTTATGCACTGTTCTGCACTGCGATGTTCTGGACTGCGAAGTTCTGCACTGTGATATTCTTCACTGCGATGTTCTGCACTGCAATGTTCTATGATGTTCTGCACTGCGATGTTCTGCACTGCGATGTTCTGCACTGTGATGTTCTGCACTGCGATGTTCTGCACTGCGATGTTCTGCACTGTGATGTTCTGCACTGCAATGTTCTGGGATGTTCTGCACTGCAATGTTCTGCACTGCAATGTTCTGGGATGTTCTGCACTGCGATGTTCTGCACTGCGATGTTCTGGGATGTTCTGCACTGCAATGTTCTGGGATGTTCTGCACTGCGATGTTCTGCACTGCGATGTTCTGGGATGTTCTGCACTGCAATGTTCTGCACTGCAATGTTCTGGGATGTTCTGCACTGCGATGTTCTGCACTGCAATGTTCTGGGATGTTCTACACTGCCATGTTCTGCACTGCAATGTTCTGGGATGTTCTGCACTGCAATGTTCTGCACTGCAATGTTCTGGGATGTTCTGCACTGCAATGTTCTGCACTGCAATGTTCTGGGATGTTCTGCACTGCGATGTTCTGCACTGCAATGTTCTGGGATGTTCTGCGATGTACAATGTAAGGAATATTCTTCTCACTGATCACCAATGTAAGGAACATTCTTCCCACTGATCACCAATGTAAGGAACATTCTTCCCACTGATCACCAATGTAAGGAACATTCTTCTCACTGATCACCAATGTAAGGAGCATTCTTCCCACTGATCACCAATGTAAGGAACATTCTTCTCACTGATCACCAATGTAAGGAACATTCTTCCCACTGATCACCAATGTAAGGGACATTCTTCTCACTGATCACCAATGTAAGGGACATTCTTCCCACTGATCACCAATGTAAGGGACATTCTTCTCACTGATCACCAATGTAAGGAACATTCTTCCCACTGATCACCAATGTAAGGGACATTCTTCTCACTGATCACCAATGTAAGGAACATTCTTCTCACTGATCACCAATGTAAGGAACATTCTTCCCACTGATCACCAATGTAAGGAACATTCTTCTCACTGATCACCAATGTAAGGAACATTCTTTTCACTGATCACCAATGTAAGGAACATTCTTCCCACTGATCACCAATGTAAGGAACATTCTTCCCACTGATCACCAATGTAAGGAACATTCTTCCCACTGATCACCAATGTAAGGGACATTCTTCTCACTGATCACCAATGTAAGGAACATTCTTCTCACTTATCACCAATGTAAGGAACATTCTTCTCACTGATCACCAATGTAAGGAACATTCTTCTCACTGATCACCAATGTAAGGAACATTCTTCCCACTGATCACCAATGTAAGGAACATTCTTCCCACTGATCACCAATGTAAGGAACATTCTTCTCACTGATCACCAATGTAAGGAACATTCTTCTCACTGATCACCAATATAAGGAACATTCTTCCCACTGATCATCAATATAAGGAACATTCTTCCCACTGATCACCAATGTAAGGAACATTCTTCCCACTGATCACCAATGTAAGGAACATTCTTCCCACTGATCACCAATGTAAGGAACATTCTTCCCACTGATCACCAATGTAAGTGACATTCTTCTTACTGATCACCAATGTAAGGAACATTCTTCTCACTGATCACCAATGTAAGGAACATTCTTCCCACTGATCATCAATGTAAGGAACATTCTTCTCACTGATCACCAATGTAAGGAACATTCTTCTCACTGATCACCAATATAAGGAACATTCTTCCCACTGATCATCAATATAAGGAACATTTTTCTCACTGATCACCAATGTAAGGGACATTCTTCTCACTGACCACCAATGAACCGTGTTGGTTCTCTGAGAATGATTATAGGAGTTCCTCTGGGGTGAAAAGTTTGAGAAAGCTGATCTAACCTGTCCAGTCCCTATTTTTCTATATGGTCTAACACAGGCAGACTACAATCTGGTATACACAGCGGCCTTCACTTTTTAATATAAACAAATAATGGAATTCTTTAGGTTTGGAATGCAGATCATATGATGTTTTGTCTTTGATGTTGCCACTCGTTGTATGACCAGGAGCTGGTAATCTGTTGTTCCCGGGATAGTAACAAAGGTTTGTAGGACGCTGAGCACTGTGTACTTTCCTTATCAAATCACTCAGCATCAAAGATGCCAATAGAATGAGTGGGACAAGCCTGGCATGACACCTGCAGCAAATAAAAAGTTTTGTGCCCCTGGGAACCATACAGAGCACACGGGTCAGCCTGGATTTTGGTTTCTACATTGTGTTTTTTCCGGTTTAACCTCACAATGGACATCTCTCACTTGTCCTAATGGAAACCTTGTTGGAACCGTCACATGACAAAAGGTCACCACTCTGAGCTATTCACTTCTATGCTTAAGCTTCAGCTACTGAGCTCTGGAAACAGCAGCTTTACAACAGGTGGATGGAGATCGAGGAAAACATGTGAAAATCAGGAAAAGTTCCACCTGCTGGCTAAAAATAGGAATGCAATACATTTTCATTTACCTTATCGGATTTATCACAGTCCCCCATAGTCCAACATAGTCCACCATAGTCCACCATAGTCCATCACAGTCCACCATAGTCCGCCATAGTCCACCTAGTTGACCATAGTTTACCATAGTCCATCATAGTCCCCCATGATCCACCATAGTTCACCATAGTCTAGCATAATCCACCGTAGACCATCATAGTACACCATAATCCATCACAGTCCACCATAGTCCATCACAGTCCACCATAGTCCATCACAGTCCGCCATAGTCCATCACAGTCCGCCATAGTCCATCACAGTACACCATAGTCTATTACAGTCCATTATATTTTATCATAGTCCATAACAGTTCACCATAGTCCCCCATAGTCCATCACAGTCCACCATAGTCCATCTTAGTCCACCATAGTCCACCATAGTTTATCATAGTCCACCATAGTCCGCCTAGTTGATCATAGTTTACCATAGTCCATCATAGTCCAGCATAGTCCACCATGATCCACCATAGTTCACCATAGTCTAGCATAATCCACCATAGACCATCATAATCCACCATGGTATGCAATAGTACACCACAGCCCATCATAATCCACCATAGTCCATACATGGTGCACTATAGTCAGGAGGTTCAAGAGGACAGTTTTTTAACATGAAGCCAAAATCAAGAACATGAAGACATGACCTCACACTAGCTGTAGGAATGTTCAAAATTAATTTGAGAAAGTATTATGTAAGTATTTTACTAAAAGGGTAGTTGATACTTGGAATAAACTTCCAACAGAGGTAGTGAGACAGTCAACAGTAAATTACTTCAAACACACTTGGGATAAACATAGATCTATACCCACACACAAAAAAAAAACTGGCAAACTAATGGACTACTAAATCTTTTTTCTGCCGTCACCTTTCTATGTTCCTAATCCAGAATAAGTCCCCGGTTACAGCGGTGCGACTTTTAATGTGATTTAATAGTTTTAAATTGCATGACAAGTCACACCCTATTGTCTGCAATGGAAACTGTAAAATCAGTGCGTCTCTGACTCCATCGGAGTCGCTCTGATTTTGAACGTAGTTCCTGCCCTACTTTTTGCATGAAGATGCACAGATGTCTTTCAAGTCACACCAGAAGTCGCACTGATATGTGACTTTGAAATCGGGAGGCTTCAAGTGAAGTCGCACAATTTCAAAGTCGGATTCAGTGAAACCGAATACTAATCCTCGTTTAATTCGGAAATACAAGTACAGTCCTCTGATAGACACACTTCTCACGGACAGAACATAAAAAAATGCACCAGCCTGGAGGAGGCTGGACTGGAGAAACTTCATGTCAGGCCCACATATAGGCTGCCATGAGGATGAAATCTGGGAACAGGACTTCCCCTTTAACCGTTTAAGGGCCAGCCACCGTCATTATACTGCGGCAGGTTGGCTCTCCTGGGAGAATCACCATAGGTCTACGTCGGCCGCTTTAAGAGCGATAGGGGACATGGGTGCGCGCCCACGGCGTAACGCGGGTGTCGATGCCCGTGGCCGGCGGCCTCGATGTCCACCGGCCACCTGCGATCGCAACACAGAGAGCCCGAATGGGGATCTGTCAATGTAAACAGAAAGATCCCCGTTCTGACAGGGAAGGAGAGACAGATCTGCTGTTCCTAGTGATTAGGAACAGCGTTATCTCTCCTCCTCCAGTCAGTCCCCTCCCCCTACAGTTAGAAACACCTCCCAGGGAACACATTTAACCCCTTGATCGCCCCCTGGTGTTAACCCCTTTCCTGCCAGTGACATTTACACAGTAATCTGTGCATTTTTTTATAGTACTGATTGCTGTATAAATGTCAATCGTCCAAAAAAATGTGTCAAAGGTGTCTAATCTGTCCGCTACAATGTCGCAGTCCCGTAAAAAAATCGCAGATAACCGGAAATTACTAGTAGAAATTTTTTTATTTAAATGCCATAAATCTATCCCCTATTTTGCAGACGCTATAACTTTTGCGCAAACTAATCAATATACGCTTATTGCGATTTTTTTTTTTTTTTACCAAAATTATGTAGAATACATATCGGCCTAAATTATGAAGAAATTTTTATTAGATTTTTTTATATTTCTTATAGCAAAAAGTAAATATATATATATGCCGGCCGTACTCAATCAGATGACGGGGATGGATACCTGTCATCAGTTACTGGTTACATCTGATTGGCTGTAATAGAGCGGGTGGATGTATTTATATGGGCCATGACGCCTTGCTGTCACGCCCTCTGTTGAAGTCAGATGACGAAACCGGTCAGCACCGATACCGGATGTGACGTTGTGCACTCCATCACAATCTGCCCTCTACCCGTAAGTGAAAAGCGGTGTCTGCAAGGAACAGCACACTTCCAGCGGATGGCTGGAGATGGTGATAGCGCCCTCTATACACTTTTCTATGCTTAGCTTTAGGGATTTAAGGATGATGGCATCATTTTTACCTGGTCATATCTGAGATATCCTCTAACCAGCCACTTTAGTGTTTGTGATATCTCGCAATTCCTTTTTCTTTGTTTTCACTTTTCTATGCTTGTTGATTGCATTTCAAATGTAAGCAGCTAGGATTATGGGGTTTCTGCTGTATGGGGATTTTGCATTATAATAAACAGGATTACGCTATGTACATCTATCCTTGTGTTTTATGATACAATTGGAGTACCTATATCAGTTGACCTTCTGGATAAGTGGTGATCCAGCACAGAGCGATTGGTGCATAATTATTCAAGGCTTTCTTTATAGCTGTGTCTGGTGAGTTTGAACCCCCGTAGGGGAGTGTGCCTCACGAGGTGGATAATTGCATTCTTACTCTGGTGGAAGGTGCACGCTAAGAGAAAAGTGACTGATAATCAGTCACTTTTCTCTTAGCAAAAGGGGCAGCTGCCCTGGGCCCTGTCATTGTTGTGGGGCCCAAAGCAGCTGCCTCATACTTGCCAACTATCCTGGTTTAAATTTCCTCATCCCTTGAGGTTTTAGTCCTGTGCCGTGTCCTGATATCTCAGTGTGAAGTGCTGCTACTAATGCTGCCCAGCTCTGCCCTATTGTTGTGTACAGATGACTCACCTGCAGACCCTGTGTTTACATGTAAATTACTGGCATTCATATGTAAATAGCAGCGGCCAGCAGCATTGATATGTATATCATGCCCCCCTGAGGTCATATTCACAGTAATCTCTAGCAACCAATTAACAAGCAGAAATCATGTGCTGTAACCTCTAAAAACGAATCAGTGAGCCGTAATGTGTGCTGTAACCTCTAGCAACCAGTCAGTGAGTGGTAATTATACACTGTAACCTCTGGCAACCAATTGCAATAGCTGCCCGATCTGATTCAGTAAACTGATTTTGTGTCTAGCTGCTATTTATTGTATGTCTCCAAACAGGTGGAGAGCGAAACTGTATGAGGTGGGGGCCAAAGCAAAGTCTTGCCCAGGGTCCAATTAATATTAAAGACGGCCCTGCTGATAATACTCTGAACTGCCCACATATCCATCTGCAGGGCAGGACTTAGGGTGGTGGGGGCCCCTGGGCTTGAGTCACTTTCGGGCCCTAACTTCTATACATTACCGTATTTATCGGCGTATAACACGTGCTGGCATATAACACGCACCCCAAGTTTAGGAGGGAAGTTTAAGGAAAAAAACTTACATTTGATGCCCATCAATGCAGCCTTATCAGTGTCCATCTGCAGCCTTGCCCATTCATCTGCAGCCTTACTCAGTGTCATTGCAGCCTTGTCATTTGAAGGCTTGTCATTGCAGTCTTGAAGTTTAAAAATGGCGCTGCCGAGATACAGAGTCCTGTGTATCTCAGCGGCTCTCGGACCCTCTCGCAGTCCCGAGCGGAGCCGAGAGTAGTCGAGTGTACTTGGCTCGGCTCACAGTCACGCCCAGTCCCTGTGTTATGTCCATCATAGGGCGGGACTGGGCATAACTGTGAGCGGAGCCGAGCCGGGTACACTCGGCTATGTATCTTGGCGGGGGCCCCTATTGGGTGGGGCCCATGGGCTTGAGCCCAGTCAAGCCCAATGGTAAGTCCTGCCCTGTCCATCTGCTTCACAAAGACTGTTGTATGTGGTGTTTGCCAATTGCCACAGCCCTATGGCACAGCCCTATGGTTTCAATACCATTATTTTCTTCATTTTTATTTTTAGTATTTGTATGATTTAAGGAGTATTTTTGTTTCTAGAGATACTACTCTAATATTGCATATATATATATATTTTTTTTTTTTTTTTGGTTTATAGCACATAAAAAAAAAAAAACGCAGAGGTGATCTTATACCACCAAAAGAAAGCTCTATTTGTGGGGGGGAAAAAAGGAAATCTATTTTATTTGGTTACAGTTTCGCCCGACCACGCAATTGTCAGTTAAGGCGACGCAGTGCCGTATCGCAACAAATTGCCTGGTCATTAAGGGGGTAAATCCTTCTGCTCCTTAAGTGGTAAATAAATGATGTGTATTGTACAGTGTGGGGGTAATATAAAAATAGAAATCTATTATGCAGTAATTCTTATTTTATTTCCATTTCTTTCTATACTTATTATGTCATAATATCTGACCCCCCGGGACTAGAATACATTGCTGGGAGTGCATGCAAATATAAGCAAAGAGCAAACAAATCCATTATGGTGGAAGATCCATCTAAGTCCTCCATTGTTGTTCCAATATAAAGTGAAATCCCAATATGTGGTCCCATTGAGGGCCTCTGTTCTAGTCCAGGTATAAGGACTGTTCATATTACAGATACAGGTATTGTGATGTCTGAACCTCCACCTAAGTCCTCCATTGTTCTCCCAATATAAAGTGAAAGCCCAATATGTAGTCCCATGGAGGACCTCTGTTCTAGTCCCGGTACAGGGACTGTTCATGTTACAGATACAGGTATTATGATGTCCTCCATCGCTCTACAAATCCTCTGCAATCCTGGGATTATGTTATTTGTCAGGCGAGGGATGAAGTTCTCTGGCTTCTTTACTAGGAGTCTCTCTTGGAATACGGCGGTGATTAGCGGCGATCCTCCATGTAAGACTTTGTGGTGAACGTGCATTAGGAGGAACAATAGGGATCATTATGAGCTTAGCCGGTCAGCGGTCCCTGGATCCGTAAAAACCGCCTGAGGCTGCAGGAGAAATGTGACTGAACTTATCCCAATCCGTGAGATCCTCACCCTCGCAGAGCTTGCTTCCATCTACATCTAAACCCAAGACATGGCGGCAGCATTTGTTTTCTTTTTTGTTTTGTTTATTTTCTCCTGGTGATCCTGCCAGTAACACACTTCCTGACACTCACTCACTGTACTGTATCTATGGAGGAGCGGTGTTGTTATCTTAGGAAAAGGACGTGGGTTAGGACTACAGAATTCCTCCCCATCCTTGTCTCCATAACATAGAGGGAGGTGTTCTGCAGTCCACAGAGATAGCTGGGAACAATGTAACTGTTTAGCTTCAGACACAGCAGAACACAGGAAGTTATCTGGCAGGATCAGCACTTGTCAAACAGATGTTTCAAAGGAATATACAGTATCTCACAAAAGTGCGTACACCCCTCACATTTTTGTAAATATTGCATTATGTCTTTTCATGTGGGGAGTGATGAGGACTGATGAGAAGTAATGAGGAGTGATGGGGAGCGATGTGGGGTGATTGGAAATGATGAAGAGTGATGGAGAGTGATGTGAGGTGATGGGGAATGATGAGGAGTAATGATGAGTGATGTTGGGAAATGAGGAGTGATGCAGGGCAATGAGGGGGAGTGGGGTGTGCTGAGGAGTGATAAAGAGTGATGCAGGGCAATGAGGAGTGATGAGGAATGATGTGGGACAATGAAGGACAATGGGGGGTGACAGGTGATGGGGAGTGATGCGGGGCAATGAGGAGTGGTGAGGGGTGATGGGTAGTGATGACGAGTGAGGAGGGGTGATGGGGAGTGAGGAGGAGTAATGAGTGATGAAGGGCGGTGAGGAGTAAAGAGGGATGATGGGGAGTAATGAGGGGTGATGAGGACTGATGAGGAGTAATGAGAGGTGATGAGGAGTAATGAGGGGTGATGAGGAGTGATGAGGGGTGATGAGGAGTGTAGAGGGGTGATGAGGAGTGATGAGGGGTGATGGGAAGTATCAGGGGTCAAGTCCTGAAAAGAAAAGTGTGGGAACTCACCCAAGATCCGCCGACCTAAAAAAATATTTTCTTCTGCCTTTTCATGTGACAACACTGAAGAAATGACACTTGTCTACAATGTAAAGTAGTGAGTGTACAGCTTGTATAACAGTGTCAATTTGCCGTCCCCTCAAAATAACTCAACACACATCCATTAATGTCTAAACCGCTGGCAACAAAAGTCAGTACACCCCTAAGTGAAAATGTCCAAATTGGGCACAAAAGTGTCAATATTTTGTGTGGCCACCAATTTCCTGCACTGCCTTAACCCTCTTGGGCATGGAGGCCACCAGAGCTTCACAGATTTCCACTGGAGTCCTCTTCCCCTCCTCCATGATGACATCACGGAGCTGGTGGATGTTGGAGACCTTGTGCTCCTCCACCTTCCTTTTGAGGATGCCCCACAGATGATCAATAGGGTTTAGGTCTGGAGACATGCTTGGCCAGTCCATCACCTTTACCCTCAGCTTCTTTAGCCAGGCAGTGGTCATCTTGGAGGTGTGTTTGGGGTTGTTATCATGTTGGAATACTGCCCTGCGCCCCAGTCTATGAAGGGAGGGGATCATGCTCTGCTTCAGTATGTCACAGTACATGTTGGCATTCATGGTTCCCCCAATGATCTGTAGCTCCCCAGTGACGGCAGCACTCATGCAGCCCCAGACCATGACACTCCCACCACCATGCTTGACTGTAGACAAGACACACTTGTCTTTGTCCTCCTCACCTGGTTGCCCCCACACACGCTTGTCACCATCTGACACCAAATACATTTATCTTGGTCTCATCAGACCACAGGACATGATTCCAGTAATCCATATCCTTAGTCTGCTTGTCTTCAGCAAACTGTTTGCAGGCTTTCTTGTGCATCATCTTTAGAAGAGGCTTCCTTCTGGGATGACAGCTTGGCAGATCAATTTGATGCAGTGTGTGGCGTATGGTCTGAGCACTGACAGGCTGACCCTCCACCCCTTCAACCTCTGCAGTAATGCTGGCAGCACTCATACCTCTATTTCCCAAAGACAACCTCTGGATATGACGCTGAGCACGTGACCTCAACTTCTTTGGTCCACCATGGCGAGGCCTGTTCTGGGTGGAACCTGTCCTGTTATACCGCTGTATGGTCTTGGCCACGGTGCTGCAGCTCAATTTCAGGGTCTTGGCAATCTTCTTATAGCCTAGGCCATCTTTATGTAGAGTAACAATTCTTTTTTTCAGATCCTCAGAGAGTTTTTTGCCATGAGGTGCCATGTTGAACTTCTAGTGACCAGTATGAGAGAGTGAGAGCGATAACACCAAATTTAACACACCTGCTCCCCATTCACACCTGAGACCTTGTAACACTAATGAGTCATGTGACATCGGGGAGGGAAAATGGCTAATTGGGCCCAATTTGGACATTTTCACTTAGGGGTGTACTCACTTTTGTTGCCAGCGGTTTAGACATTAATGGCTGTGTGTTGAGTTATTTTGAGGGGACGGCAAATTTACACTGTTATACAAGCTGTACACACACTACTTTACATTGTAGACAAGTGTCATTTCTTCAGTGTTGTCACATGAAAAGGTAGAATAAAATATTTACATAAATGTGAGGGGTGTACTCACTTTTGTGAGATACTGTATATAACAGACTGCAAGGGAGCGAATAAAAGAAGATCATTGTCAGAGTGCACTTACCTATAAACAAATGTTAGGGTGTACATACCTATAAATGAATGTTGGGGTGTACATACCTATAAATGAATGTTGGGGTGTACATACCTATAAATGAATGTTGGGGTGTACATAACTATAAATGAATGTTGGGGTGTACATACCTATAAATCAATGTTGGGGTGTACATACCTATTAAAAAAAGTAGGGGTGTACATACCTATAAATGAATGTTGGGGTGTACATACCTATAAATGAATGTTGGGGTGTACATACCTATAAAAAAGTAGGGGTGTACATACCTATAAATGAATGTTGGGGTGTACCTACCTATAAATGAATGTTGGGGTGTACATACCTATAAATGAATGTTGGGGTGTACATACCTATAAATGAATGTTGGGATGTACCTACCTATAAATGAATGATGGGGTGTACATACCTATAAAAAAGTAGGGGTGTACATACCTATAAATGAATGTTGGGGTGTACATGGGGTGTACATATCTATAAATGAATGTTGGGGTGTACCTACCTATAAATAAATGTTGGGATGTACATACCTATAAATGAATGTTGGGGTGTACATAACTATAAATGAATGTTGGGGTGTACATAACTATAAATGAATGTTGGGGTGTACATACCTATAAATCAATGTTGGGGTGTACATACCTATTAAAAAAAGTAGGGGTGTACATACCTATAA
Organism: Lithobates pipiens; assembly: GCF_037356315.1. Taxonomy (NCBI): domain Eukaryota; kingdom Metazoa; phylum Chordata; class Amphibia; order Anura; family Ranidae; genus Lithobates; species Lithobates pipiens. The sequence continues at coordinate 231,967,592 of NW_027507787.1, forward strand.
ATGAATGTTGGGGTGTACATACCTATAAATGAATGTTGGGGTGTACATACCTATAAAAAAGTAGGGGTGTACATACCTATAAATGAATGTTGGGGTGTACCTACCTATAAATGAATGTTGGGGTGTACATACCTATAAATGAATGTTGGGGTGTACATACCTATAAATGAATGTTGGGATGTACCTACCTATAAATGAATGATGGGGTGTACATACCTATAAAAAAGTAGGGGTGTACATACCTATAAATGAATGTTGGGGTGTACATGGGGTGTACATATCTATAAATGAATGTTGGGGTGTACCTACCTATAAATAAATGTTGGGATGTACATACCTATAAATGAATGTTGGGGTGTACCTACCTATAAATGAATGTTGGGGTGTACATACCTATACATGAATGTTGGGGTGTACCTACCTATTAATGAATGTTGGGGTGTACATACCTATAAATCAATGTTGGGGTGTACATACCTATAAATCAATGTTGGGTTGTACATACCTATAAATGAATGTTGGGGTGTACATGGGGTGTACATACCTATAAATGAATGTTGGGGTGTATCTACCTATAAATGAATGTTGGGATATACATACCTATAAATGAATGTTGGGGTGTACCTACCTATAAATGAATGTTGGGGTGTACCTACCTATGAATGAATGTTGGGGTGTACATACTTATAAATGAATGTTGGGGTGTACATACCTATAAATGAATGTTGGGGTGTACCTACCTATAAATGAATGTTGGGGTGTACATACTTATAAATGAATGTTGGAGTGTACATACCTATAAATGAATGTTGGGATGTACCCAGGGCTGGACTTACCATTGGGCTTGACTGGGCTCAAGCCCATGGGCCCGGTCAAATAGGGGGCCCCGCCGAGATACATAGCCGAGTGTACTCGGCTCAGCTCCGCTCACAGTCCCGCCCTATGATGGACATAACACGGGAGTACACTCGGCTACTCTCGGCTCCGCTCGGGACTGCGAGAGGACCCGAGAGCCACCAAGAGCTGCCGAGAGGACCAGAGAGCCACTGAGAGGACCCGAGAGGATCCAAGAGCTGCCAAGATACAGAGGACTCAGTAACTCGGCGGCGCCATTTTTAAACTTTAAGACTGCAATGACAAGGCTGCAAATGACAAGGCTGCAAGTGACACTGGACAAGGCTGCAGATTGACACTGATAAGGCTGCATTGATGGGCATTTAAATGTAAGTTTTTTCCTTAAACTTCCCTCCTAAAAGTTTTTTTCCTTAAAATTCCCTCCTAAACTTGGGGTGTGCGTTATAAGCCGGCGCGTGTTTTACGCCGCTAAATACGGTAATGTATAGAAGGTAGGGCCTGAAAGTGACTCAAGCCCAGGGGCCCCCACCACTCTTAGTCCTGCCCTGGATGTACCTACCTATAAATGAATGTTGGGGTGTACATAGCTATATATCAATGTTGGGGTGTACATACCTATAAATGAATGTTGGGGTGTACCTACCTATAAATGAATGTTGGGGTGTACATAGCTATATATCAATGTTGGGGTGTACATACCTATAAATGAATGTTGGGGTGTACATACCTATAAATGAATGTTGGGGTGTACCTATCTATAAATGAATGTTGGGGTGTACCTACCTATAAATGAATGTTGGGGTGTACCTATCTATAAATGAATGTTGGGGTGTACATACCTATAAATGAATGTTGGGGTGTACATACCTATAAATGAATGTTGGGGTGTACATATCTATATATCAATGTTGGGGTGTACCTACCTATAAATGAATGTTGGGGTGTACATAGCTATATATCAATGTTGGGGTGTACATACCTATAAATGAATGTTGGGGTGTACATACCTATAAATGAATGTTGGGGTGTACATATCTATATATCAATGTTGGGGTGTACATACCTATAAATGAATGTTGGGGTGTACATACCTATATATCAATGTTGGGGTGTACCTACCTATAAATCAATGTTGGGGTGTACATACCTATAAATCAATGTTGGGATGTACCTACCTATAAATGAATGTTGGGGTGTACATAGCTATATATCAATGTTGGGGTGTACATAGCTATATATCAATGTTGGGGTGTACCTACCTATAAAGCCACATACTAAAAAGAAAGAAAACTGCGCTAAGTGCTCCGGCTGCACTCAGAAAACAAAAATACAATTGTTGCCAATACTGTGTTAACAATCTGTGCTCTGAAAAGAAAAACAAATACAAAAGACATCCTGTATGAATTATGGAAAAGACTAAATATTATGTTATCAATCAATTAAGAAACAAATGTGATACATGCAGTCAGAGGTGATGCTTCTATCATTAACCCCTTATGACGGTTAGCTAATAGTGTCTATTAGAAGCAATATTGGGCTCCATTCGCAAAAGCAGATCCCATCCCATGCAGAATTTGGATGTTTGGACACATTTTCCCTGAATATGGCACGTGATCCTGAAGAGGGCTGCATACAGAGAGCTGCATATAGAGGGCTGCATGTAGAGGGCTGCATACAGAGAGCAGCATACAGAAATCTGCATACAGGGGGCCGCATACAGATATGATATTATCATATGCCTGAGTGTCTCTTCTATTATAGATGCACTTTTCTTGGTTTGTGTGAGTTGCATATACATTGCTTAGTGTAAAGGGGAGAGACACAAATAAAGCAGAAGGGGGGAGGGAGGTGTGGGAAATGTTCTGTTTAATTTATTAGACTTGTGCATCCCATAGTAACTGGATCTGGGGGTTGTATAGACCGTCATACAGGAGACTTCAGTTGCACTTTCACTTCTATAAGCTTTTTATTGACTTTTTATCCTCCAAATGACTGCATTGTCAAGGAGAAAAAAATATTTCTTGTGTGGATGTCATAATCCTCCTACCTGGGGGTGTTATGGGGGGTGTGTCAGGGGGTTATCCAATCATTTCTTGTGTATGAATATGTCATGGTCCTCCTACCTGGGGTGTGGTGGTGGGGGTGTAGTGGAGTGTTAAAGCCCAACTCCGGGCAAATAAAAAAAAATATATAATCCCTTGTAGTGTAGCTGTGCCTGCACTGTAAGGGTTAATAGCTCATTCTTTTTCCAGAGTAGAAACCATTATATTTACCAGATCCTCCTCTCCCCCAGAGGGGGGCGCTCCAACACAATCCAGCAGTGGACTGTCCCTTGGCAATGCATAGTAGCCCATTATGCTTTACCTTTGCAGGGAAACAAAGAGGAAGTAAACTCATCAGGGTTTACTTCCTCTTTAATATAGAAATGTTGGCTTAGTGAAAAGTCTGTCCCTGTACAGTATAGTTTGCACTCAGTTCTTGGCTGGGGCTCCTTTTGCATAAGTTACTGCATCAGATGACATGGCTTCCCAAATCATCACTGACTGTGGAAACTTCACACTGGACCTCATGCAACTAGGATTTTGTGCTTCTCCTCTCTTCCTCCAGACTCTGGGAAATGTATTTCCAAATGAAATGCAAACATTTTCCACAGTCAGTGATGATTTGGGGAGCCATGTCATCTGCTGGTGTTGGTCAGCTCAGCCCTCTGCCAGGAAAGATTTAGAGCACTTCATGCTTCCTTCTGCTGACCAGCTTTATGGAGATGCTGATTTCATTTTCCAGCAGAACTTGGCACCTGTCCACACTGCCAAAAGTACCAATACCTGGTTTAATAATCATGGGATCACTGTGCTTGATTGGCCAGCATACTCGCCTGACCTAAACCCCATAGAGAATCTGTGGGGTATTGTCAAGAGGAAGATGAGAGACACCAGACCCAACAATGCAGATGAGCTGAAGACTATCAAAGCAACCTGGGCTTCCATAACACCTCAGCAGTGCCACAGGCTGATCCCCTCCATGCCACGAAGCATTGATGCCATAATTCATGCAAAAGGAGCCCCGACCAAGTATTGCATGCTTACTATACTGTACATGGGCATACTTTTCACTGCGCCAACATTTCTGTATTAAAAATCCTTTTTTTTTGTATTGGTCTTATGTAATATTCTAGTTTTCTCAGATACTGAATTTTGCGTTTTGACTGGCTGTAAGCCATAATCATCAAATTAAAAGAAAGAAATGCTTTAAATATATCACTCTGTGTGTAACATATCTATATAAAATATATGAGTTTCACTTTTTGAATTGAATTACTGAAATTAACTTTTTGATGATTTTTCTAATTTTATGCGATGCACCTGTATATATCATGAAAGTAAGAAAAGGAAACGTTTATTTCTGAGTCGTTCACAAAAGCACGTTTCTAAAATTGTTACATTATATTCTACAAATGTTTTTAAATTGTTTGCATTTTAGTTTTTAAAGATTTGTGGAAGAAATAACTGAAAATAAACAATTTACATTCCATTAGCGCCATGTTTCAAGAGCATGTTTTTTGTTGTTGTTTTGTTTATATGACACAGATCAAAAACAAATAGAAATCAATTATTTTAAATGTTATTCATTTATATCTAGCATGAAAACTAGTTGAATTCAATATGATCATACCTATAATAAAATGAATATGATATGATAAATTGCAAAATTCGTTTTTGTATTTAAGAGATTTCTAAACATGTGAAAAAAAAATTGTCTTCTTCTCTTCTCTTTCTTCTTCTCTTCTTCCTTTCTATTCTACTTCTTCTCTTTTCTTTTCTTCTCTTCTCTTCTCTTGTTCTTGTTTTCTTCTTCTTCTTCTTCTTCTTCTTCTTCTATTCTTTGCTTCTATTCTTCTTCTCTTCTCTTGTTCTTGTCTTTTCCTCTTCTTCTTCTTCTATTGTTCCCTTCTTCTCTTCTCTTCTTCTTCTATTCTTCCCTTCTATTCTTCTTTTCTCTTCTCTTCTCTTCTCTTCTCTTCTCTTCTCTTCTCTTCTCTTCCCTTCTCTTCTTCTCTTCTATTGTTCCCTTCTTCTCTTCTCTTCTTCTACTATTCTTCCCTTCTATTCTTCTTCTTTTCTCTTCTCTTCTCTTCCCTTCTCTTCTTCTTCTATTGTTCCCTCCTTCTCTTCTCTTCTTCTATTCTTCCCTTCTATTCTTCTTCTTTTCTCTTCTCTTCTCTTCCCTTCTCTTCTTCTCTTCTTCTTCTATTGTTCCCTTCTTCTCTTCTTCTTCTATTCTACTTCTTCTCTTTTCTTTTCTTCTCTTCTCTTCTTCTTGTCTTCTTCTCTTCTCTTCTTCTTGTCTTCTTTTCTTCTTCTTCTATTGTTCCCGTCTTCTCTTCTTGTGTTTATCTATTCTCTTCTTCTTCTCTTTCTCTTCTCTTCCAATTCCCTTTCTCTTCTCTCTCCTTTCCTTTATCTGCTTATAGTTTGCATGTTCTCCCTTTGCATACTTTCCTCCTAGTACTCCCTATTCCTCCTACATCCCACAGGCATGCTGACAGGTTAATTGTCTCCTGTTTAGATTAACCCTAGATTGAGAGTTGTGGCCCTTAGATTGTAAGCTCTTTGAGGACAGGGACTGATGTGAATGTGCAATCTGTGACTTGTTGTGAAACCTGACAACATTATATAAATATCTGGAATAAATAAAGTTTAAAAAAGGGACAAAAAAGCAAATGTTCAAATGAACCAATCATATTCTGTGCTGATGAACTCTCGCGTCTGATTGGTTCCTGTGGACAGCTCCTATGACTTGTACTACCCAATCTCTATTGTTACTGTAGAAGAATGATTTGTGATATAATTGTGTGTCCCCCAATCAGATTATCTGACAAGTAAAACCACAAATCATCTGCTGCTACAGAATTCCAGTAATTGTAGAGGATCCTGAGTGTCCCATGTGATCTCCCAGCACCCTGTATACAGCTATATACTCTGACCACCCAGAGAGGTGGGGGAGGGGTTAGTAGATGTAATAAAACAGCATTCTTCCTGATTCTGGAGGGTGAAAGGGGGGGGGGGGGCATTGGAGGTGCTGGAAATACCTCCCACCCCCTCCTCAGATCAGGTCCTCATCATTGCTCTCAGCCAGACTGGCCTCCCCATATCAGGTCTCATCAGTGTCCACTTCACACAACACTCTCTCTGCTTTGCATTGGTTTTACTTTTAAATCTCATAACAGCAGAATTGAGGTAAAAATATTCCCATTTGCATCAATTTACCTAAAAGTCTGGAAATCCCCCCCCCCCATATGCAGCTTTCCTGTATGATGTGATTACAGATCCTGCAAAGGTGATGGTGTGAGACTGCCTGCTGAGATATACACTGCTGAGATATAAACTGCTGAGATATACACTGCTGAGATATAAACTGCTGAGATATAAACTGCTGAGATATAAACTGCTGAGATATAAACTGCTGAGATATACACTGCTGAGATATAAACTGCTGAGATATAAACTGCTGAGATATACACTGCTGAGATATACACTGCTGAGATATAAACTGCTGAGATATACACTGCTGAGATATACACTGCTGAGATATAAACTGCTGAGATATAAACTGCTGAGATATAACTGCTGAGATATAAACTGCTGAGATATACACTGCTGAGATATAAACTGCTGAGATATAAACTGCTGAGATATAAACGCTGAGATATGAGATATACACCGCTGAGATACAGGCATACCCCACTTTTAAGTACACAATGGGGTTTATTTACTAAAGCTAGAAAGTGCAAAATCAGGCTCACTTCTGCATAGAAACCAATGAGCTTCTAACCTCGGCTTGCTCAATTAAGCTTTGGTAATAAACCCTGGAAGCTCATTGGATTCTATGCAGAAGTGAGCCTGATTTTGCACTTTCTAGCTTTAGTAAATAAACCCCATTGTGTACTTAAAAGTGGGGTATACCTTTATAAACTGCTGAGATTATTAACTGCTAAGATTATAAACTGCTGAGATAAAACCCTCCAGCCTCCATATTTCCTGTCACAGTAGAGAGATTGCTAATAGTCTGTTGTAAAAAGCAAGTAACAGAGGAGGATGGGAGTTGTAGTTCTACAGCTAAATAATGTCACTTGGCATTGTTGTACTTTGTATGTGGGGAGAAGAGCCGAATCCAAATCAGAATGTAGAGCCAGTGAACACAGAAAGGACACAAAGATCATTTCAACGTCCAATCATGGAGAAGATCGATAAGATCGATATCCAATCATAGAGAGGAATCTACATGATCGGACGATGGAAGCCGATCTTCACTTTATTCTGGGGGAACAATTCCGAAATCAGCTTCAGATATGGAAAACCAGCGATAATCGTATATCCCAGCATCGGCTGGATCCTCTTATAAACCTGGCTGGGTATATTATATATATTTTTTATTATATATTCGATAATATTATATTATATTCAATTTCATTATTTTATTTTATATTAGATTACATTATACTATAATACTTGTGCTATATTATAACATCTTATCTCATTACATTATATTATATTTCTTTACATTACATGTTACTCAATTACATTATAAAATATAATATTATATTACATCACAGTATACTTTAATATGTTTCAGTAACTTACATTATATGTTTTTAGATTATATTGTTATTATTATGGTATATTATATCACATTGTATTATTTATAAAAAATATTACATTATATTATATTATTATTTTATATTGCGTTATATATTATATTACATTATATTATATCACATTATATTATTTATAAAAAATATATATATTACATCATATTATATTATATTCATAGGTTAAATTTAATTTACATTATACTATCTTAGATTAGATTATTAATTTATATTATATTATTTTATATCACATTATATTATATTTATAGGTAAAACTTAATTTATTTATATTATCTTAGATTATATTATTATTTTATATTAGATTATTTTATATTACGTTATATATTATACTATATTATATTATATTATATTTATAGGTAGAACTTACATTATATCATCTTGGATTATTATTATTATTGTATATTAGATTATTTTATATCACATTATATTATTCATATACAATTATATTACATTATATTTTACTATTATTTTCTTTTACATTATATAACCTTATATTATATTAAACTTATAGGTAAAACTTAACTTATATTATATTACCTTAGATTATATTATTATTTTATATTATATTATTTTATATTACATTATATATTATATTATACTATATTATATTATATTTATAGGTAGAACTTAACGTACATTATATTATCTTAGATTATATTATTATTGCATATTATATTATTTTATATCACATATTATTCATATACAATTATATTACATTATATTTTACTGTTATTTTATATTACATTATATAACCTTATATTATATTGAACATATAGGTAAAACTTAACGTATATTATCTTAGATTATATTATTATTTTATATAATATTATTTTATATTACGTTATATATTATATTATATTATATTTATAGGTAGAACCTAACGTACATTATATTATCTTAGATTATATTATAATTGTATATTATATTATTTTATATTACGTTATATAACCTTATATTATATTAAACTTATAGGTAGAACTTAACTTATATTATATTAGCTTAGATTATACATTTTTTTAATATTATAATATTTTATATCACATTATATTATTTTTATAAAATCCCATTACATTATATTATATTATTATATTATAGTACCATATATGTTATTATGTTTTAATAACTTACATTATCTTAGATGATATTATAATTTCATATTATATTATTTTATATTACATCACATTATTTGTATAAAACGATATTACCTTATATTATATTATTATTTTGTATTACATTATATATTATGTCATTTTTTTTATTATGTTTCGTTAACTTATATTATATTATATAACATTATATTCTATATTGTCATATTATGATATATTATCCCTCCGTGGATAGGTGTTATAATTGTGTTTTTGTAGATTGTCGCCCGATGGATAAAAATAATCTTTGATTTTGTCGCACAGTCCTGGTGGAATCCGTGGCCGATCATGGCAGCTCCGCACCGATTAATATCGTTAGGAAGAGATCTCTGACAGATCGCACCAGGAGGAGGGCGATGTCACCCCACACTGGAAGGAATGATTTGCCGGTATATGGCCTCCTTCATACATCGCCCGATATCGGGAGTACAGGAATGCCATAATTGCAATTATATAATAGAAAAGGTGATCGGGTGTATGGAGGAATCGGTCACTGACAACACAATCCGGATTGAACGATACTTTCTGGGGGGGACTGTTCGATGCGGACCGATAAATTACTTTCTATCTGGATTGTCTGCATTATTATTTGTGAATTACAAACATTTAGTACAGAAGTCATTCCGATTATTGTATTTAATAAAACATAATAATTGTAATCGCCTCCTTTACTACCCCCCCCCCCCCCCCCCCCCAAAAAAATCGATCGAAACCGAAAAAAGGGAATAAAGGAAATCTGTCTATGCATACATCTATCTATAGAATATCGGGGGGAGATATATTATCTATAAATACAGATCGATGAATTCCCCATAATCCCTGTTCGGTTGTATTTAGTGAACGACCAATCAGCGATCTCCTCCGATCTGTTAGGTAACATATCAACAATACGGAAATAATAATAAAAGTCAGTGAAAGTCGAGGAGCCGCTATACAAAGGTACGATCCGGGGGATCGGGAATATCGGATTGTTAATCGATCAACAATGAAGGAAACAGATCGTAAATTGAAGAATATTTTTTTTACTTCGGACTACAAAGCCAGAAATCAGTCATCTGTCTAATAAATTACAATGTATGGGGCAATCGGTCCGATATTTACAATAAGTGCACCGATATCTGCAGGGGAAATCCAGCAGATTGTTCACAGTCACAACACTCAGCACGATGCTGATACTACAAGGTAGGCACTGGGACCAGTATAGCCCAGTTTGTACTCCATCCTGCCCAATACAAGGCAAACACTGGGTCCCAGTATAGACCAGTCTGTACTTCATCCTGCCCAGTACAAGGTGGGCACTGCCAGTATAGATCAGTCTGTACTTCATCCTGCCCAGTACTAGGCAGGCTCTGGGACCAGTATAGACCAGTCTGTACTTCATCCTGCCCAGTACAAGGCTGGCACTTGGACCAGTATAGATCAGTCTATACTTCATCCTGCCCGGTACAAGGCTGGCACTGGGACCAGTATAGCCCAGTTTGTACTTCATTCCGCCCAATACAAGGCAGGCACTGGGTCCCAGTATAGACCAGTCTGTACTCCATCCTGCCCAGTACAAGGCTGGCACTGGGACCAGTATAGATCAGTCTATACTTCATCCTGCCCAATACAAGGCAGGCACTGGGTCCCTGTATAGACCAGTCTGTACTCCATCCTGCCCAGTACAAGATGGGCACTGCCAGTATAGATCAGTCTGTACTTCATCCTGCCCAGTACTAGGCAGGCTCTGGGGCCAGTATAGACCAGCCTGTACTTCATCCTGCCCAGTACAAGGCTGGCACTGGGACCAGTATAGACCAGTCTGTACTTCCACCTGTCCAGTACAAGGCAGGCACTGGGACCAGTATAGACCAGTTTGTACTTCATCCTGCCCAGTACTAGGCAGGCTCTGTACTCCAGACTGCTCAATACAAGGTAGGCACTGGAACCCAGTATAGATCAGTCTGTACTCCATCCTACCAATAATAGGCAGAAACTAGGACCCAGTATAGACCAGTCTGTACTCCATCCTACCAATAATAAGCAGAAACTAGGGCCCAGTATAGACCAGTCTGTACTCCATCCTGCCCAGTACAAGACAGGCACTGGGTCTTATTATGGACCAGTCTGTACTCTATCCTGCCCAGTATAAGGCAAGCACTGGGATCCAATATAGATCAGTCTGTACTCCATCATTTTAGACCAGTCTGTACTCCATCTTGCCCAGTAGGAAGCAGGCACTGGGTTCCAGTATAGATCAGTCTTTACTCCACCATTATAGACCAGTCTGTACTCCATCTTACCCAGTAGGAGGCAGGCACTGGGACCCAGCATAGATCAGTCTTTACGCCTCAATTATAGACCAGTCTGTACTCCATCCTTCCCAGTACATGGCAGGCACTGGGAACAATTATAGATCAGTCTGTACTCCATCCAGCCGGTACAAGGCAGGTACTGGGACCCAGTATAGATTAGTCTGTACTCCTCCTGCCCAGTACAAAGCAGGCACTGTGACCCAGTATAGATCAGTCCGTATTCCTCCATTATAGACCAGTCTGTAGTCCATCCTGCCTAGTATAAGGCAGGCACTGATACCCAGTATAGATTAGTCTGTACATCATGCCCAGTACAGGGACCCAGTATAGATCAGTCTGTACTACTCCATTATAGGCCAGTCTGCACTTCAACCTGCCCAGTACAATGCAGGCACTGGGACCCAGTATAGACCAGTCTGTTCAAGGCAAGCACTGGGACTTAGGCTATATCAGGTCCATCCACTCTACACATAAAGAGATACCTAAGTCAGAAGCATAGAGATTTGTTTCACTGGTTTGTGGTGTTCCCAGCACATGGATGGGCACAGGGTTCTTGTCTTTGGTCTCAGCTCTATTGAGGATGACCCCCCCCCCTTCCTCAGGGGAATATTTTAGGGTAGCACACAGGAGTCACCCCCACATATACTGGGGGGACAGGAGGACTGAGCAGGAACTATTTGCTGCCACTTCTAACTGAGGCCAGCAGGTAGGTGCTCAGTATGGAGGGAGGAAGAGGAATGATGGCCAGAGTTCTTCTCACCTCCTTCAGCTTGAGTCAGAGGCAATGGGTTCCATGCTGAGGGCTAGATGTGGGGGGACCAGGCGGGTATCCTGTATAGGAGTGGGTAATACTGGTAGGCCTGGTATAGTGACAGCAGAGAGGGGCACAGGAACTCCTCTGGGCAGTATTGTTTCTGGTTATCCTTCACCAGGACCCTCACTGCCACCTGCCTGGCCGGGGCCTCCTGGGCTTTGTTTGCCTGCTGCTTGGCCATCATCTTCCTCTTGGTCTTGTATCGCCGGTTCTGGAACCAGATCTTAATCTGGGTCTCTGTGAGCTTTAAGGCCGCAGCCAGATCGGCCCTTTCTGGTCCCGAGAGATATCTTTGCAGACTGAACCTTCTCTCCAATTCATAGACCTGAGCATGGGAGAAGGCGGCCCTGGTCCTCTTCTTCCCAGACTTCTCCTCAGCCTTGGGCTCCATGGAATCACCTGGATAGAGAGAACAGATCATCAGTTCCAGGTCATTGTCCAGTACCACCCATACATTATACAATCCCAGCAAGATCACCAACCATACATTGTACAATCCCAACAAGATCACCAACCATGCATTGTACAATACCAAGCATACATTGTACAATACCAACCATTCATTGTACAATAATAACCAGATCACCAACCATACATTGTAAAATCCCATCCAGATCACCAACCATAATGGCCGCCATCAGGGAGGGACAGCCCATACACATGTAGGGGGCCTGGGCCCCAACCAATGAGTTGTTGCTGCTGTTTAATAGCAAGTACCACGCCTTGGTATGGGCCTGGGCCCCTAAACCAATGACTTGTTGACTTACTTTATAGTAACAGCCAGGGCTTATTTATGACAGAATGTTCCGGCACGGTGTTCCAGTACCTTCACCAGAGACAAGACCAGAGAAACACTCTCTGCATACTAATGCTTTAGCAGGGCGGCTGCGGAGTCAGCCAATGCAGCCTGAGAGAGGGGAGGACGGAGTGATATCATCTGCACTCCCTGCAGACCGAATGCTGGTTTGGGTGCCAGTTGCAGCTCAGTTTGGCCAAGAGCTGCACTGTGTGTAGCCCGACTGACTGCTCACTGTGGATTGGAGACAAGTTGTTAGACATTACATTTTTGGTAAATTGACAATGTTTCTGGATGTGGGCCTGTGTGGTGACTGTCTCTTTGTTGGATTGGGCTGTCTCTTTGCTTGATGGTGGTGTCTCTTTGCTGGTTTGGGTCACCTCTTTGCTAGATTAGGCTGTCCCTTTGCTGAATACATGGGGATGTCTCTTTGCTGGGTATATGGGGATGTCTCTTTGCTGAATACATGGGGATGTCTCTTTGCTGGATATATGGGGATGTCCCTTTGCTGAATATATGGGGATGTCTCTTTGCTGGATAGGGATGTCCCTTTGCTGAATATATGGGGATGTCTCTTTGCTGGATAGGGATGTCCCTTTACTGAATATATGGGGATGTCTCTTTGCTGGATAGGGATGTCCCTTTGCTGAATATATGGGGATGTCTCTTTGCTGGATCAGGCTTTCTTTCTGCTGGACTGGGATGTCTTTTTTCTGAATATATAGGGATGTCTGCTGGAATGAACCATCTCTTTTCTGAATATGTGGGGGTGTTTTTTTGCTGAATATATGGAGCTGTTGGATTTTGTGGGATGGCCAGTGGGCGGGCCCTGACGAATGTTGGTGGTGGTGGTGTGTGGGGGGGGGGGGGGGGGGTAGGTCTAAAGCTGTGTAAGGGGCCGCACATTTTCTGATGGCTGCCCTGGCATTGTACAATCCCAACCAGAGCACCAACCATACATTGTACAATCACAGCCAGATCCCCAACCACACATTGCACAATCCCACAGAGATCACCAACCATACATTGTACAATCCCTACCATTTCAACTACCATACATTGTACAGTCACAACAGGATCACCAACCATACATTGTACAATCACGGCCAAATCACCAACCACACATTGCACAATCCCACAGAGATCACCAACCATACATTGTACAATCCCTACCATTTCAACTACCATACATTGTACAGTCACAACAGGATCACCAACCATACATTGTACAATAATAACCAGATCAGCAACTATATACATTGTACAATAATACCAGACCACCAACCATACAGTAAATTGTACAATCACAGCCAGATCACCAACCATACATTGTACAATTACAGCTAGATCATGGTCCAATGTCAGCTATACATTATATACCATCATCCTCCACATAATAAGATGTAGATGTAGGTCCAATGGTACAATATATGGTACAGAACTTGTATGTCCCACAATTATCCTTCATCTCACTGATCCCCAAACCACCCCCACATCTCACATCTCACAAGGGATTCAAGATCCGTATTCTCCATATGTCCAGATATGTATACTATGGGAGGAGATTTACTAAAACTGGAGCACACCAACCTGGTGCAGATGTGCATGGGAGCCAATCAGCTTCTCACTCCAGCTTGTTCAATTAATCTTTGACCTGGAAGCTGATTGGCCACCATGCACAGCAGCACCAGATTCTGCACTCTCCAGATTTAGTAAATCAACTCCACAGTGTCTGTGTAATGACTATATATATATATATATATATATATATATATATATATATTCTAGATTGTAAGCTCTAACGAGCAGGGCCCTCTGATCCCTCCTGTATCGATTCGTATTGTAAGTGTACTGTCTGCCCTCATATTGTAAAGCGCTGCGCAAACTGTTGGCGCTATATAAATCCTGAATAATAATAATAATAATAATATATATTCCACACATCATCTCATATCTCCCCATCCTGATCCTCAGATATCATCTCAAATATATATTATATTTATTTCATCTCTGGAGATTATCAGATTTTCCCTAAAAATAAAAATAATCATATGATCTATAATATATTGCTTTCTATTATCTAGTTTAGAATATATATATATAATAGATAGATACAGAGAACGACTAATGGCAGATATACAGGTAGGTTGGATATTTAGAGATATACAGGTAGGTTGGATATATAGATAGGTTGGATTGGATATATAAGGATATACAGGTAGGTTGGATATATAGAGATAAACAGGTAGGCTGGATATATACAGCTAGGTCGGATATATACAGCTATACAGATAGGCTGGATGTATGCAGAATTACAGGTAGTTTGAATATATAGAGGTAGGTTGGATAGAGATATACAGGTAGGTTGGATATATAGAGATATACAGGTAGGTTGGATATATACAGGTAGGTTGGATATATAAAGATATACAGGTAGGATGGATATATAGAGATATACAGGTAGGTTGGGTATATACAGGTAGGTTGGATATATAGAGATATACAGGTAGGTTGGAGATATACAGGTAGGTTGGATATATAGAGATATACAGGTAGGTTGGATATATAGAGATATACAGGTAGGTTGGATATATACAGCTAGGTTGGATATATAGAGATATACTGATAGGATGGATATATAGAGATATACAGCTAGGTTGGATATATAGAGATATACAGGTAGGTTGGATATATAGAGATATACAGGTAGGTTGGATATATAGAGATATACAGGTAGGTTGGATATATACAGGTAGGTTGGATATATAAAGATATACAGGTAGGATGGATATATAGAGATATACAGGTAGGTTGGATATATACAGCTAGGTTGGATATATAGAGATATACTGATAGGATGGATATATAGAGATATACAGCTAGGTTGGATATATAGAGATATACAGGTAGGTTGGGTATATACAGGTAGGTTGAATATATAAACATATACAGGTAGGATGGATATATAGAGATATACAGGTAGGTTGGATATATACAGGTAGGTTGAATATATAAACATACACAGGTAGGTTGGATATATAGAGATATACAGGTAGGTTGGGTATATACAGGTAGGTTGAATATATAAACATATACAGGTAGGATGGATATATAGAGATATACAGGTAGGTTGGATATATACAGGTAGGTTGAATATATAAACATATACAGGTAGGATGGATATATAGAGATATACAGGTAGGTTGGAGATATGCAGGTAGGTTGGATAGAGATATACAGATAGGATGGATATATAAAGATATACAGGTAGGTTAGATATATACAGATTGGTTGGATATATAGAGATATACGGGTTGGGTATTTATCTAGCTAATATACAGATATGAATTCAAATTGATATTTCGTTGTATACAGAAGATATAAACTACAGGGAGACGTTATACAGACCGATAATTATATAAATACTGAGAGGTTTCAATACAGTAAAAGTACCACAATTTAACATCAATAAAAATTTGCAAACAAAAAAATAAATAAATAGATAGTGAATATCGGAGAGAATATACAATCTATTCGTGATAAATCTTTCTATACAATGACGATGTGAAATATAATAAATATACGATGTATGGATTGTGTGATATCGCCATCGATTCCATTATATCAGAGAAATAATACAAATAGAAATGAGAGGAGATTAGCGATAGTCAGAGATGACAGAACGATCGTTATAGGTCTATTTAATGTGGACTATTTCTAAGATCGATATCAATCAGCCCGCATTTATCACCGTCTATAGAGATGAATATAAATGTGGATGGAGGAGAATATTCCACTGACATCGATCTATAGATCCCGAGGATGATCGGCTGGAGGAGATTACAACGTGTATAGAGGAAGATTTGTATTTTGTACGATCTATTGTATGTAAGGTAAAGATTCATATTTACTGGAAGATCTTATAGCAAAGCTTCACCTCGGCCAATGATCGATTATTGAGGGGAATATTCACAGAATTTGATGTGCGAAGATTTTCAATTATTTTAGAAAATCGGCCTCAATGTGATAATTTGTATCAAAGATAATAAAATATGAACTGCATGTGATAGATATTCGGTAGACGGAGATATCGATTATTATTGGAGGAATATTACAAAGAGATGAAGAGATCACTTATAATAATATTCATCCATGAAACATGTGTGTGTCATATTCATGATAAGGAGTACAGAAAGATATATATAGAGGGGTGTGCTGAGGTGTGTATATATATATATATATATCTCTATACACCTCACTATACCCTTTTATATATATATATATATACACCTCACTATACCCTTTTATATATATATATATATATACACCTCACTATACACCTCTGTATATATCTATATACATCTCACCCCTCTATATATATATCTCTATACACCTCACTATACACCTCTATATATATATATATATATATATATATATACACACCTCACTATACCCTTTTATATATATATATATATATATATATATATATATATATATGGGTATAGTGAGGTGTATATAGATATATATAGAGGTGTATAGTGAGGTGTATAGAGATATATATATAGAGGGGTGAGATGTATATAGATATATACAGAGGTGTATAGTGAGGTGTATATATATATATGAGTATAGTGAGGTGTATATAGAGGAGTACAGATATATAGATATACATACGATCTATAACAGATGATATCGATGAAGAACAAACCATTTCTATAAAATCGATGTGGAATAAATATAATGGATACTGATCGGTAGTAAATGATAGAACCACATAGAAATGAACGGTGTTCTCTCCTCTTAGTGAATAGGGCGATGTCGTGTACCAATCGTTATGCGGGAATCAGATTGTCTTCCATGTCATTGGACGTTTTGCTCCATGTTAGTAAATTGGCCCCTATGAGAGGTGTATTGGGGCCCCTGGACTCACCCTCGGAGTGTGGCTCCTGGTCAGTGTACCAGTGGGGCCCCTCTGTGTCCTCCTGGGGCCCCCTGTCTGGACTCTGCGGGTCGTTCTTGGATGTGTGGCAGTCCTCCTCGCAGTCCGCACAGTCCATGTTCAGGATGTCCCGGATGGTGAATGAAGCGCGAGATCCGCTCCTCTCCGACATTTCACCGCTCGGAGCTCCGATGTACTAAGATGACAGCGAGCGGAGAGTGCGGGAGACCACCGCCCCGCCCCCTGCTCTACACTCAGCCAATAAGAGGCTGCAGAAGGCACGGGGCGGGGCCATCCCCTGCACACCTTTCCAAACGTCACCCCGATAATCACGTGACACCTGATTCACAAATCTGTATTCCGGAGAATTCATAGAATTCTGAGCTTTTCATTACATATCCCCTCCCCCCCTACTATCCTCATCATCATCCCTTCTCATCCTCATTACATATCCCCTCCCCCCCTTCTATCCTCATCATCATCCCTTCTCATCCTCATTACATATCCCCTCCCCCCCTACTATCCTCATCATCATCCCTTCCTCATCCTCATTACATATCCCCATCCCCCCCTACTATCCTCATCATCATCCCTTCTCATCCTCATTACATATCCCCTCCCCCCCTACTATCCTCATCATCATCCCTTCTCATCCTCATTACATATCCCCTCCCCCCTTCTATCCTCATCATCATTCCCTTCTCATCCTCATTACATATCCCCTCCCCCCCCTACTATCCTCATCATCATCCCTTCTCATCCTCATTACATATTCCCTCCCCCCTTCTATCCTCATCATCATCCCTTCTCATCCTCATTACATATCCCCTCCCCCCCCTACTATCCTCATCATCATCCCTTCTCATCCTCATTACATATCCCCTCCCCCCCTACTATCCTCACTCTTACTCCTCATCATCATCCCTTCTCATCCTCATTACATATCCCCCTCCCCCCCTACTATCCTCATCGTCATCCCTTCTCATCCTCATTACATATCCCCTCCCCCCCTTCTATCCTCATCATCATCCCTTCTCATCCTCATTACATATTCCCTCCCCCCCTTCTATCCTCATCATCATCCCTTTCTCATCCTCATTACATATCCCCTCCCCCCTTCTATCCTCATCATCATCCCTTCTCATCCTCATTACATATTCCCTCCCCCCCTTCTATCCTCCTCATCATCCCTTCTCATCCTCATTACATATCCCCTCCCCCCTTCTATCCTCATCATCATCCCTTCTCATCCTCATTACATATCCCCTCCCCCCCTACTATCCTCATCATCATCCCTTCTCATCCTCATTACATATCCCCTCCCCCCCTTCTATCCTCATCATCATCCCTTCTCATCCTCATTACATATTCCCTCCCCCCCTTCTATCCTCCTCATCATCCTTCTCATCCTCATTACATATTCCTCCCCCCCTTCTATCCTCATCATCATCCTTCTCATCCTCATTACATATCCCCTCCCCCCCTTCTATCCTCATCATCATCCCTTCCATCCTCATTACATATCCCCTCCCCCCCCTACTATCCTCATCATCATCCCTTCTCATTCCTCATTACATATCCCCTCCCCCCCTTCTATCCTCATCATCATCCCTTCTCATCCTCATTACATATTCCCTCCCCCCCTTCTATCCTCCATCATCATCCCTTCTCATCCTCATTACATATCCCCTCCCCCCTTCTATCCTCATCATCATCCCTTCTCATCCTCATTACATATCCCCTCCCCCCTACTATCTTCCATCATCATCCCTTCTCATCCTCATTACATATCCCCTCCCCCCCTTCTATCCTCATCATCATCCCTTCTCATCCTCATTACATATTCCCTCCCCCCTTCTATCCTCATCATCATCCCTTCTCATCCTCATTACATATTCCCTCCCCCCCTTCTATCCTCATCCATCATCCCTCCTCATCCTCATTACATATCCCTCCCCCCCTTCTATCCTCATCATCATCCCTTCTCATCCTCATTACATATCCCCTCCCCCCCTTCTATCCTCATCATCATCCTTCTCATCCTCATTACATATCCCCTCCCCCCCTACTATCCTCATCATCATCCCTTCTCATCCTCATTACATATTCCCTCCCCCCCTTCTATCCTCATCATCATCCTTCTCATCCTCATTACATATTCCCTCCCCCCCTTCATCCTCCATCATCATCCCTTCTCATCCCATACATTTCTTCTTCCTCATCATCATCCCTTCTCATCCTCATTTATCTTCTCATCCTCATTACATATCCCATCCCCCTTCTTTCCTCATCATCATCCCTTCTCATCCTCATTACATTTCTATCCTCATCATCATCCCTTCTCATCCTCATTACATATTCCCTCCTTATCACATCATCATTAATTCTTCTATCCTCACATCTTCTATCTTTATCCTCATTACATATATCCCTTCTATCATCATCATCCTTCTCATCCTCATTACATACTCATCATCATCCTTCTCATCCTCATTAACATCCCTCCCCCCTTCTATCCTCATCATCATCCCCTTCTCATCCTCATTACATATCCCCTCCCCACCTTCTATCCTCATCATCATCCCTTCTCATCCTCATTACCATATCCCTCCCCATTCTATCCTCATCATCATCCCTTCCTCATCCTCATTACATATCCCCTCCCCCCTTCTATCCTCATCATCATCCCCTTCTCATCCTCATTACTATATCCCCCTCCCTCCCCCCTTCTATCCTCATCATCATCCCTTCTCATCCTCATTACATATTCCCTCCCCCCTTCTATCCTCATCATCATCCCTTCTCATCCTCATTACTTATTCCCTCCCCCCCTTCTATCCTCATCATCATCCCTTCTCATCCTCATTACATATTCCCTCCCCCCCTTCTATCCTCATCATCATCCCTTCTCATCCTCATTACATATCCCCTCCCCCCTTCTATCCTCTTCTCATCCTCATTACATATCCCCTCCCCCCCTTCTATCCTCATCATCATCCCTTCTCATCCTCATTACATATCCCCTCCCCCCTTCTATCCTCATCTCATCCCTTCTCATCCTCATTACATATTCCCTCCCCCCTTCTATCCTCATCATCATCCCTTCTCATCCTCATTACATATCCCCTCCCCCCTTCTATCCTCATCATCATCCCTTCTCATCCCATTACTCCTCATCATCATCCCTTCTCATCCTCATTACATATCCCCTCCCCCCCTTCTATCCTCATCATCATCCCTCTCCTCCTCATTACATATTCCCTCCCCCTTCTATCCTCATCATCATCCCTTCTCATCCTCATTACATATTCCTCCCCCCCTTCTATCCTCATCATCTCCTTCTCATCTCATTACATATCCCCTCCCCCTCTATCCTCATCATCATCCCTTCTCATCCTCATTACATATCCCCTCCCCCCCTTCTATCCTCATCATCATCCCTTCTCATCCTCATTACATATCCCCTCCCCCCCTCTATCCTCATCATCATCCCTGCTCATCCTCATTACATATCCCCCTCCCCCCCTTCTATCCTCATCATCAATCCCTTCTCATCCTCATTACATATCCCTCCCCCCTCTATCTCATCATCATCCTTCTCATCTCCATTACATATCCCCTCCCTCCTTCTATCCTCATCAATCTTCCTCTTACTATTCCCTCCCCCCCATTCTATCCTCATCATCATCCCTTCTCATCCTCATTACATATTCCCTCCCCCTCCCCCCCTTCTATCCTCATCATCATCCCTTCTCATCCTCATTACATTATCCCTCCCCCCCTTCTATCCTCATCATCATCCCTTTCTCATCCTCATTACATATCCCCTCCCCCCCTTCTATCCTCATCATCATCCCTTCTCATCCTCATTACATATCCCCTCCCCCCTTCTATCCTCATCATCATCCCTTCTCATCCTCATTACATATCCCCTCCCCCCTTCTATCCTCATCATCATCCCTTCTCATCCTCATTACATATCCCCTCCCCCCTCTATCTTCCTCATCATCCCTTCTCATCCTCATTACATATCCCCTCCCCCCCTTCTATCCTCATCATCATCCCTTCTCATCCTCATTACATATCCCCCTCCCCCCCTTCTATCCTCATCATCATCCTTCTCATCCTCATTACATATTCCCTCCCCCCATCTATCCTCCTCATCATCCCTTCTCATCCTCATTACATATTCCCCTCCCCCCTTCTATCCTCATCATCATCCCTTCTCATCCTCATTACATATCCCCTCCCCCCTTCTATCCTCATCATCATCCCTTCTCATCCTCATTACATATCCCCTCCCCCTCATTACA